>NC_142934.1:110379643-110387143 GCF_046866305.1 Octopus bimaculoides | reverse complement strand
GTTACCATTGATTCAATTCTCGCTACTTACTTCAAGGACAATTAAGAACCTCTAAAGAAAGACTAGACACTTGAAGCGGTATTACTGTTTTAGAGTATATGTTCAGCATTAAAGTGGTTATAAAGAAAATAAATCTGACATAAAACCCACATAAAGATCACATGCACGCAGAGATATTAACATAAAAGGAAACATTATGTGTTTCACATCTCAATAGAATATTAATATAGCTAGTCTAATAGGTAAAAACTATTTCCCCTAGAACATGACTATTTGAAAATATTGAACAAAAATGACATTAAAGATTTTTCTACTCTTAACCAAAATTTAGCTGCATCAAATCTCTACCATCCCAGTCAAACTAATAAACTCTCGTCTACCAAATTTCAGTCACTAACAACTGTCTGTTCGTTAACAACTGTTAACAACTGCTTAGCTAAGGATGTTGTCAACACCAGTACCTCTTAAAAACCTACATGGACATGACCTGTACGTGTTTTATATTAAAGTTACTAAGGTACAATTTACACAGTCTTTTAGGCATGACAATGAATGAGACCAAACTTCTATTGCTAGTCTGATACGGAATCTAGAATCAAAACTTCCAATAGAAAATCTTATTCAGGGAAAGATCTTACACAGGAAACCGTAAACTGTAGAAGAATCAAAGGTTTGCAAATCCTACTCATCAAAGATAACCCATTCAGCAAAATTACTATAGCAAAGAAAAAAGAAAAAAAATGAAAAGCTCTTTCATGTATGCATAAAGCCTCTAGGACTTGCAAACACTTTAGTT
This sequence comes from Octopus bimaculoides, assembly GCF_046866305.1. Lineage (NCBI taxonomy): Eukaryota > Metazoa > Mollusca > Cephalopoda > Octopoda > Octopodidae > Octopus > Octopus bimaculoides. Next base: position 110,386,347 of record NC_142934.1, on the reverse strand, counting down.
TTCCTAATTTTACTGATCGGTAACACTTCCGCAGCTGTAACGTTATTCCTTAACCGGTCACTAGTTTTGTATTGGTTCACTTCCCCCATTCTTTTATTCCCTAATCTATTCAGTGACCCTTTTTACATAAAATGTATGTGTGTGGTTTCATTGCTTATTCCAAAACAAGACTTAGTTAGGTAATCTTATGATCAAAGATGCTACAGCTGTGACCGTCCCAACTTTTACTCACACATAGTGCATCTAGAACTACTATGTTCAAAGTATCGTTCGTGCATCATTAAACCTGATATATTTCTGTTCTTGATTTAAAGACATTACTGACTTGTTTCTACGTCTCCTAAGCTATGCACAATATATAAGTGGTTGTGTATGCATAGATTAGCTTCAAATTTTGTTACTAGGCCAGCAATTTCGAGAGAAGGGGGTACGTCGTTTACAGAAGTACCAGTATCAACTGGAACTTATTTTATCGACCCCGAAAGGATGAAAGGCAAAGCCGACCTTGGCAGAATTTGAACTCAGAACGTAAAGACGGACGACATGCCGCGCAGCATTTTGCTCCACGTGTTAACGACTCTGTGAGCTCACCATACTTGTATATACAATATTTATTGTAACTGGCTGGAAAATAAGATTTTAATATTCAATTTTTTAAAATTTTCTATCTCTGGATCTATTTATCTATCTTTCCACATTGACAAATACGTCGATGGCTGGACGAAAGAAAGAAGGCTTATATTAGATATAATAGTAAACTTATCATTGATAGAAAATAGATTTGTCAATGGAAGTGAAAATATCTTAGCAAAATAGCAGCGGATGTTAATATTTTTTTTTATATCTTATTCCAACTTTGTATTGTCAGAGTACATAGATACATCGGCGGCAAGTAGATAGAAACAAACAACTGAACCGAAATGAACTGAAAATATTCTTGGTTGGCAAACAACTTGGACACATTTGTTACTGCAAAGCATAGTGCTGGTGGCTGCGATGTTGGTTGATGTGGTGGAGATGGTGGCGGTGATTGTGGTGGACGTTGTGGTGATAATGACGGTAGTGGTAGAGGTAGTGGTGGTAAATGGACAAGGAAAAATGTAGATTTGTTTTATTGAACTAACATTTTTATTAATTGCTCGTAGGGAGACCGTATTTCGTTTAACATTACTACCAAGTATATTAAATGTACTAACAAGTATATTAAATGTTTATGAGTCGATACTGTGCTAGCAGTGTGATTCAATCACTATTAAGTTATCTCTTCAGCTTTTCTACAGAAGTTAGAATTTAGAGCCATCACTGAAAGTTACAACGTCTTGTATACAAATCTGTCTATGTAAACAATGCGATCGAAGACAGAATCATAGGGAATGGGTTTGTGCGTATATATATATATATATATATATATATATATATATATGCATATTTCAGAGTTATTGTTCCTTCTTCAGCACCACATCCAGCTCATTAACTGGCCACAAACACATTGCTTAAATAGGCACTAAAAGAATAAAAGGATATATATATATATATATATATATATATATATATATATATATATATATATATATATATATATATATATATATATATATATATATATATATATAAATGCATGAAGGTATGTATATATATATATATATGTGTGTGAGCATATGGAAGTGTGCATAACCAATACACCGCACATATTTCGACCGTCAGATAGGAAAACAAGAAATAGAGAGAGCTAGAGACGCACAGACAGACAAACAGACAGAGGCATTGAAAGAGGGAGAGGGAGAGGAAGAGTGGGAGAGAGTGAGAGAAAGAGAGAGTTAGAGAAGATTCATTTAAAGAAATAAATTTGACGCCAGATGATGTATCACTTCAACCAATCAGCAAAGGCGGCGTTTATAAAATTAATATTGAAATTGGAACTGAAACCAAAAATTAAAACGAAATCTGTGGCAAAGAGCACGAGCAAGCCGCACAGAAGACATATAGCATGTCGCTGAAAACGTGCACGTAGCTGGCACTCTTGCAGGCACGCAATTTTTACACATGCACACATACACACAAACACACATACGTGCATACACACACACACACAGATTTGAATATGTATCTGCATGTAGTTATGCATGTATATTTATTTATATACGTCTATGTCTATATTATTTGGTCTATACATATGTGTGCCTGTTATATATAATGTTTTATATATGTATATCAACGTATGCATGAATTGATATATACATGTATATATATATATATATATATATATATATATATATATATATATATATATATATATGTGTGTGTGTGTGTACGTGTGTATGTTCTTTTTACTCTTCTACTGATACAGCTATCATGAAATACATCGCTTTCTGCAATTAGACTCATATTAAATAAAAGCCATTTTATCAAGATTTTCTTCAGTATTTTAATATTCTCTCATTCGAAAATTTTGCTATAATTTTCCGTCTTCTTTCCTATGTATATTTTTCTATATTTTCTATACATTAGTTTTTAAATTTTGATTTATATTATATATATTTATTTCTGTGTTTATCTTCTACTTTTACACTTATTTAAATTCTGAATAATCAAAATCCTATTTGATAAATGTTCTTCGACAAAATTTCAATACAGTCCTCAATAAATGTTATTTCGGTTTTATTTCGAAACTTTTATTAGAATTTTGTCGAATGAAATTGAAGATTTTTGCAAGTTTCATTCGTTTTGTTTCAAATTTCTTGATTTTTTAATATTATTTTGAAATTTTAGAGTTCATTTTTGTTTCTCGTTTTCTACTACTACTACTACTACTACTACTACTACTACCACCACCACCACCACCACCACCACCACCACCACCACCACCACTACTACTACTACTACTACTACTACTACTACTACTACTGCTACTTTATTAATTTTTATCTTTGGCCTCTTCACATCGTGGCCTATTGTTGGTAGTCGATTGCAGTGGTTGTTACAATTATTGTTGTTGATGCTGCTGAAATGTCATCATGATTGATAATGATGATGATGATGATGGTGGTGGTGGTGGTGGTGGTGGTGGTAGTGATGCTGGTGGTACTGGCGAAAGCGGTGGTGATGAAGGCGCCTATGACGACGACGGTGATGTAGTCGATGTTGTCGGTGTTGACATTCCTTGTCAATGCTTTGTTGTTTGCTGCTGGTTTCTATTGTTCTTCCATGCTGCTGCTGTTGTTACCACAGCTACTGTTATTTGTTACAGTTGTTGCTGATACTAGAAATGCCAAGGTGGCGAACTGGCAGAGTGGTTAGCACGGCGGGCGAAATGCTTAGCGGTATTTCGTCCGCCTTTACGTTCTCAGTTCAGATTCCGCCGAGGTCGACTTTGCCTTTCATCGTTTCGGGGTCGATAAATTAAGTACCAGTTACGCACTGGAATCGATATAATCGATTTAATCCGTTTGTCTGTCCTTGTTTGCCCCCTTCTACGTTTAGCCCCTTGTGGGCAATGAAGAAATAAGAAACGTTTGCACGCCGGGCGAAATGCTTAGCGGTATTTTGTCTGTTTTTACGTTCTGAGTTCAAATTCCGCTGAGGTCGACTTTGCCTTTCATCCTTTCGGAGTCGATAAACTAAATACCAGTTGCGTACTGAAGTCGATTTAATCGACTGGCCCCTCCCCAATAATGTCGGGCCTTGTGCCTAGAGTACAGTAGAATATTAGAAACGTCACTTGGAATTTGTTGTTAGTATCTAATTCTTTCAAATCTCTTTCATAAACATATATTATATTTCGGTTATTGTATTGATATTCATTATTGTTGATGATACCCACATCAACCAGAGATTGCACATTCTCTGAGGAATTCAAGCCCTATACTTTCTAGTTTGTTAGTGCATTGTCTCACGTTATATTTTCAAGTGTGTTTAGGACCGGGTGTGATTTGAGTGAGATTAAGCTGCTTGTTTTAGCAGGATTTCAAACTAATTCAGGCTGACTCACTGGTGGTATTAGAATCACAAATGTTCCTGATACGTTTCCGAAAGATTTGCTCAGGTACTACTACTACTACTACTACTACTACTACTACTACTACTACTGCTGCTGCTGCTGCTGCTGCTGCTGCTGCTGCTGCTGCTGCTACTACTACTACTACTACTACTACTACTACTACTACTACTACTACTAAGTGGTTCTTGTCTCTGTTTCCCTCTCCACTCCTATCTCTGTCCGCTTGTGTGTCATTATATCCGATTATCCAAAAAAATGTAGTAGAGAAATAGCGTGAAAATTTGTCACAAATAATATCCGTTATCCGTAACCGCGTCTGAAAACCCGTCAAAAACCTGTCATAGATGTCACTCATATAACAATACAATATTAATCAAATCATTGCCGAAAATTACGTGATGTTTTTCACTTCATACCTTCAACATGAATGTATATCAAAGGTGGTGAGCTGGCAGAATCGTTCTCGCACCGGAAAATGTATAGGGTCATTTCTTCCGGTTCATTACGATCCGAGTTCAAATATCTGGGGTCGATAAAATAAGGAGCAATTGAGTACTTGGGTCACTGTAAACGATTTCGCACTCTCTTAAAAAAATGTTTGCCATGTGCTAAAATTAGACAAGAATATGATGTACAGTAATCAAACAACTATCGCGAGTGTTACGTTCCAAACCGCGATAAGTGAAAATCCGCGAAGTAAAACAGTACTGTATGATTTCTTTATTGTTCTTATAATTTGTATATATTTATTTTATTATAAATGCAAAACAACACCACGGTGGAATTGCCGTAAGTTTAACTAATAAATTGTGATATGTGAACCGCGATATGACGAGGGATTACTGTATATGAAATGCACCTAAAAGACCCCAGAAAGGTAACTATTGGAAATATTGACTTCGGTCATTTGACTGTGGCCAGGCTAGAGCACCGTCTTGAATGGCTTTAGTCAAACAAATCGACTCCATGATTTATTTTAAAGCCTAGTACTTATTCTATTGGTCTTTCCATGTCGAACCGCTAGGTTACGGGGAGGTAAACTCACCACCACCGGTTCTCAAGCGGTGACGAGGGGAGAAACACAGATACAAAGACACTCCCTAAACACATACAGATATACGACAGGCTTCTTTCAGTTTCCAGCCACCAAATTCACTCACAAGGCTTTGGTCGACCTGAGGCTATAGGAGAATACACTTAGCAAAGGTGCCACGCTTTGGGACTGAACCCGGAACCATGTGGTTGAGAAGCAAGCATCTTACCATGCAGCCAAAAAGAAAAAAAAAAGAAAAATGCTTAACATCCCATAATTGCCTTTTAAACAGTAAACTATTTTGCTGGTAGAATTATCTAACTTCGTAAAATGTTTTAATTAAGCGTATTTACTTGAATCGCGTTTACACCATGCTGACAATTTAAAATAAGGACGAAATGACGCGGCACAAGGTTATCAGCCACTGGACATTTTGAGATGTTTATAATGTGCAAAATATAAAATGATACATTAAATATTCTGTGCAGCTTCTTTGTTATTCATCTATTTAAACGAATCGACTCAATAACTGAATATATATTTTTATCATTTTATTTGCATTAATCATTGGACTCAAGCCATGTTAGGAACAACATAATTTTCTTTTTCTTCTATGAGTCTGGTACTTACGTTATAGGTTTCTTTTGCCGAACCGCTGAGTTTCGAGGACGAACATAAGCTAACATCGTTTGTCAGGTGTTGTAGATGGAGGACAAACACACTAAAATGGAATACCCCATCACACACTTATGTATATATGTATGTATCTAAGTATGTATATACATACATAGTGAGAATTTACAAAAAAAAATAAACAAAAAAACAAAAGACGAAGACGTGTGTGTAAACAACAAACAGATGTATTAGTTTAACTCTCGGGAAGTGGGAAAGTCTTTTACGTTTCGAGCCTACGCTCTTCGACAGAAAGGAACACCGAAATAAACAGCGAGAGAAAATAGAATGAGGTTTAGTGGCTAGCGATCTATCATGGCGAAATGATATCTTAACAAGGGACTTCAGTTCGATAAAAATAAAGGTTTTGATTCTTATAAATGTGAAAGGGTAGCGATTATACTATGAAAAGACACATACATACATACATACATACATACATACATACATACATACATACATACATACATGCCCAAGATGCTGGGCATGGAAATTGAAACTGACCACAGATCCATGCTCGTCCCTACACATTTCGGAGGAATCTTTTGTTTCAAGTCAGCCTAAAATTTGTTTTTACAGATATCTTAACCAGGGACGTAAGATCGATAAATTAAAGGCTTTGATTGTTATAAATGTGAGAGAGCAGCGGTTATATTATGAAAAGACGCAGTTATACACTCTACCGCTTTTTCATTTCAATTGGGCTGTACAGCATGGACGAGCCCAAGAATTTGAATTGTAGCGTTGTGGGAAGAACCTTGAGAGGAAGAAAGACAAAATGCGAATGATGACCCCAATGTATAATGAGCCGAAGAGAAGATATTTTGCCCAATATTCTAGTGAAACTGCCAATTCAATGCCATTATAGTTACGGGACTTGCATGTGTGTGTGTGAATGTGTGTGTGTGTGCATGTGTGCGTGGCGCACGCTCGTGTGTGTGCACGCGCGTGTGTACATGTGGATCCGTCCATCTGTATGCGTGCGTGTGTATGAAGGCGCCT
>NC_142934.1:110352143-110367143 GCF_046866305.1 Octopus bimaculoides | reverse complement strand
TCCTCCCCGCCATCGTTCGACAGCGATGCTGGTGTGTTTACGTCCCCGTAACTTAGCGGATCGGCAAAAGAGGACGATAGAATAAGTACTAGAATTACAAAGAATAAGTCCTGGGGTCGATTTGCTCGACTAAAGCCGGTGCTCCAGCATGGCCGTAGTCAAATAGCTGAAACAATTAAAAGAATAAAAGAATAAAGGAATAAACAAAAACACTATAATAACAATAGCGACCAGTCGTAGCCACAACTAATAACAACCCTAACATCAACTAATAAGAGCCACAACAACAACCGTATCATAAACGATTATAACAGAATCAACCACACCAACGAGAAAACGAACACAATCCAAATACCATAAAGGCGACTACGACCACGTCACTTGTAGTTTTGTCACGTGGTCCAGCGAGCGTGAAACTGTTATTTTACCATCAAACGCACTAAACTGCTGTCCGCCTTAGAATATTTAAGAAATTCAACAAGACTTCATCATTCGATAGTTTCTTAAACGAACCCGTCTCTCATCTGCTCTTATTCACAATTCTAATCATCCTTTCACTCAATTTTGCCTTTTTTCTGTCTCCCACACTCTTCTTTGCGAACTCACACTATTCTTTGCTCCGTCGCATTCCTCCGCTCACAAACAGACGGACACGCGCGTACGCATTTTTGTCGTCAAACCCCTCCCTCTTACCTCTTCATTTATTTTATTTCTTCATACGTCTGTCGTTTATGATTCCCTATCACCGTCTGTCTCAGTATCTTTCTGACGCTGTCAACCATACTTTGATGTCTATCTTCCGAATTCCTTCCCTATCCATTATCTCCGTCCCTCCTTCTTTGTCTCACCTTTTCTGTCTCTCTGCTCCCTCCTTACACTGCTTTTTCTATCTATCTATCTATCTATCTATCTATCTATCTATCTATCTATCTATCTATCTATCTATCTGTCTGACTGTCTGTCTGTCTAAGTAGCTTGCTTACCACCCACATGGTTCCGGGTCCATTCCCACTGCGTGGCACCTTGGGCAAGTGTCTTCCACTATAGCTTTGAGCCAACCAAAGCCTTGTGAGTGGATTTGGTAGACGGAAACTGAAAGAAGCCCGTCGTATATATACGTATATATATATATATATATATATATATATATATATATATATATATATATATATATATATATATATATATATATATATATATATATGTATGTGTGTGTGTATGTTTGTGTGTCTGTGTTTGTTCCCCCAACATCGCTTGACAACCGATGCTGGTGTGTTTACTTCCCCGTAACTTAGCGGTTCGGCAAAAGAGACCGATAGAATAAGTACTAGGCTTCCAAAGAATAAGTCCTGGGGTCGATTTGCTCGACTAAAGGCGGTGCTCCAGCATGGCCGCAGTCAAATGACTGAAACAAGTAAAAGAGTAAAAGAGTATTACTGCCTTTAAATATTTAGGTGAACAGATTGACACGAGTATTTCATTTTAAGCCTGATACTTATGAGAGACCATGAAAGAAAAGATAGAAACATTCCATTCTTTATTAACTTCGATGTCATATTCTTACAATATACTCCATCTCAGTAAATATCCTATAACATTTTTCTCACATACTCTCCCAGGCGCAGGCATGGCTGTGTACAAGAAGCTTGCTTCTCAGCCACTTGGTTTCTGCTTCAGTAGCACTGCGTGGCACTTTCCTGTGCATGTACCCTTTGGAATGGTAAGTTGCAAAAGCCACAGATGCTACAGCGGCTGTAGAAATAGATGTTTGCATCTTAATTGGTTGCAAGTGACATTGCTGTGTGTGCGTAAATAGTGTCTCTATGTAAATCTATATAATTGTAAAAATGTTCATCTTCTCATTGGCAATATCCGAGTAGCCCGTACACCAGAGCAGATCGACTGTAAATTCCTGTTTTATCGTTTGTAGCCGACAGTGCCATAGCTGAATGAATGGTGCTGACTATTGGTTCTCTCACTGTGTCGGCCGCTACACAACATCCTGTTGTTGAGCTCAGGATTTTGTCATTGTCTCTGCCTCTCCGGACAAGGCTTCCTGCCCCCAAAATAGTTCTAATATCTCCACTTGTTATGCTCCAGTACGACAACCCTTTAAACTGCAAAAGCTATCTAATATAGCTTCCGTCTAAATTTCTGTTAGAAAGCGAAATCCATACTCACACCTATTGAGTAAACTGATGCATTACTTGTTCGTTTGGGAAGTTGATGTAATGAAGCCAATGTTTCCGGGTTGATGGACAACTGTCAAATCAATTGATTGGTCCAACGAGTGATGACGTAGGCACGACTGTTGATAGCAATAAGATGTTAGACAGTTACTGCAAAAAGAAGGAGAAAAAACAAGAGCAAACTACTAATATGTTTACCATGAAAACATCAATATCACTTGCACGATAAAAGATTAACACCATTGAATTTGTAAGAACTGCCTCGTGAACATGGAAAGCGTATCTCGTACTTTCATAATATAGTCTAGCAGAAGATTTTTAGGTTCATTTTTGGTTTATTGGGATGCTTTCTTACTTGGGTGTTTGCATTAATAACTTTTACCGATTGAAGCAAGAAGAAATACACATTAGATATCACGATAATCACACATTCAGCCATATCACTACCTTGATGTTTTGTTTCTCACTATTAAAACGCAGTAATAAACAAACTTCACATATCAGACATCTCATTTAATAGATAAGAAAATGAACTTCTTGAACTGGTGATGAACCGAAATTCTGTATTTTACTGGAATAAATGTATAAGAATAATTAAGGAAATAAAGAAAAACAAAAAAATGATTTAAAAATGATAAGCAAAATAACCTAAACGTAGTTGTGTTTTCAACGTAACATTTTGAAGAAGGTGCTTCACAAATGCATATATATACAGAGAGAAAGAGAGAGAGGGAGGGAGAGAGAGTGTGTGAATGTAAGTGAGAGAGTGAGATAGTGTGTGTAAGAGGGAGAGAGTGAGAGAGTGTGTATAAGAGAGAGAGAGTGTGTGTGTGAGGGGGAGAGTGGTGTATATAATCGTAGGTATTTGTATACTTATGTTCCATATATACATGGATATATGTGTGTGCGTATGTGTGTGTGTGTGTGTGTTCATACATACAATCGCGCACACACACACATACATGTACTGATGTAAGTAGTTGTATTGTATTTTATATATGGCGAGTTATAAGCTAATTTATTTCTATTATATACTCACATACATATAAACACACATAACAATCTATTCAGTTACGACTATTCCATATATTTATTAATGTGGTGTTTATGCCATTTCTTAAGTACTACAATATCAAAAGTGTCGTTTGCAGAGATTGTAGTTGTAATTTAGTCAAGACTTAGCTACTACTTCTAACAGGTTTACTTAATGTACAACTACAAGCGGCAAATAAACACGATCGCGAAAGCGTTGTATAGAAGATTTCGCATTATTTGCTTCGAATCTGAATTCACAGATGCCGCCGAGTGCAAATCTACTTCTCATCCTTTTGATAAACCAATGCGCCTATTCGAAGAGGATGTCTTGCGGTATTAATTTCTGTTAATTTCGTTCGGAGTTCAATTCCTACCATAGTCTGCTCAAGTGGCAAAGTTAATGAGTCATCTTGTTTAACACAAATACGCGACACATTTAGTCCCTTTGCAAAGTCTCCTTCTGCTGCAAGTATACGGCCCCAGTGCGCAACTGGTACTTAATTTATCGACCCAGAAAGGCAAAGTCGACCTCGGCGGAATTTGAACTCAGAACATAAAGACAGACGAAATACCAATTTCTTTATTGCCCACAGGGGGCCAAACATAGAATGGTACAAAACAACTGATTGGGATCAGTAATGCGAATGGTTTACATAAAATATGACTTTAAAAATTATATAAACTATAAAAAATCGAATGATATTAACAGTACGTTAGACAACACAAATGAAGCGATGATCAGGCCACGCTCCGACCCCACAAGCCCCAATCTATCGCTGGCACCTTTTTTTTTCCTTTTTTTTTCTGACTATTCACACGGTTCCTTGCACGCACAACACTCGTGCAACATGCTTCCATCTCTTTTGGAACGTACACTCCGACAGACATCTCTTCTCCAGCAACACTTTCCTTTTCATATGAAAAGCAAAAAATGAACGTAAATTGTGGCCAGAGATAAAGTTGCCTGTCTTAATTCCTTTTATCCACGTCTTCCATACTGCCTCTTTCGCTATTGCTACAACCGTGAGAAAACAATTCTTACTTTCGTTTGTTAAAACTCCCGGTGGGTCAATTTTTATAATTGACTCAGTCGACAGCTGTACTCTTCCTTCGCCGTACAACAGGTGTTCAGCATAAGCCCACATTTCAGATATCTCCGGACACTGAACAATAGGAATGGTTACTTGTTGCTTGAAGACCAGCCTCGTTTAGGGCGAACGTCGATCTCCCGAACTAATGAGAACGTCATGAAAATTCGTGAACTCATCTTGAAGGATCGTCACTGAACAATTGACAAACTTGTTGGTATGAGTTGTGTTTGTTTTCTAGAGATCCTGTCAACGAATTTTTGGCGAGGAATTGAGGAGGAAAACAATTGCAGCAAAACTTGTGCCTCGATTGCTCACGGAAGGTCAAAAGCAGTCACGACTAAATGTGTGCCGTGAACAGAAAGAATAGTTGGAAGCTGATCCGGACGTTTTTCAAAGGACGAAAGTTGGTGCTACGGCTACGACCTGGAAACAAAGCAGCAATCAAGTAAATGGATGTCACCACACCCCCAAAAAAGCATTGGATGTCACCATGCCCCACAAAAGCGCGTCAGGTGAAGTCCTATGTTAAGACGATGCTGATTTATTTAATCGATGTGAAAGAAATTGCCCACACAGAATTTGCTTCTCCTGGTGAACCTGTTAACTAGACATTTTCTTCGAACAGGAGAGAAGCACTGCAAGACAAAGATGCACCACGTGAAAGTACGGCTTAACAGGATGACGCAGGTCGGCAGACTGATACCTGAGGTTCGCATCAAGTGGATTCTAGCGGCGTAGCCTGAACTACAACGGCTTGTCCCACAGAGAATATTTCCGCTTACATTTGAGTATCTCCACGAACAAATAATTATTCGTATCGCTATGCCGAATCAATAGTCTGTGTGTGTTTGTGTGTGTTTGTATGTGTGTTTCTGAGTGTGTGTTTGTGTTTGTGTGAGAGAGCGAGATAGCGTGTGTGTATGTGTGTATGTGTGTGAGTGTGCGTGAATATGTGTGTGAGTGTATGTTTGTGTGTGTGTGAAGAGAGTGAGCGGCTCTGAAATGAGGTAGATGTCGCTACTATTTTTAACATGTTGAGCAACCACATAGAAGCCAGATGCATTATCAACCGAAGATTTCGTTTTTAGGATGGCAACCCAACATATGCATCAAGACCTTCTCCCCAGAATTATTATTGTTGTTGTTGATGCTGCTGTTGTTTGCTGCTGCTGCTGCTGCTGTTTCATTGCTCTTTTTATTTAACCACAGAAAAGCACTGAGTTCAAACCTGATTATTCCTAAGGTGAAAGTCACACCTAATTGGACCAACACATTATTTTCAGACATAGTGTGTCTAAGATAAAAAAAAATAATAGTTGTCTCCTTGTTTCCTTTAAAGGTAGTAAGTATTTAATTTGGATTTAGGTTTGGCTGCTTTATATAGAATGTGAATCAACCTTGTAGAGAGACTCCTTCACTGGTTTCTTGGAAATAATATACCAACCGTAACTAAATTCATTATTTTTCGATTTTTCTTTCTTACTCTGTGAACCGTTTATGATCCATATACACAGAGAAAGAGTTTATGAGTAGAATTACGCAATCATATAAAACGCAAATACGACAAAAAGCACTCATAGACACTCCTATACACACAGATATACAGACACATACACACACAGGTAGCCGCACATACACAGACAGACACATAAACATATCAGCGCATAAGAGCACGTACACAGACACACAAACCGACGAACATATACAGAAAGATGTATACAAGTATACATCTATACATATATGTATGCATGCATATAATGAATATTCAATAGAAAGTTCTAAAGAGGCAATGGATGATATAATAACAGCGTTAAACAATAAAGCCTATGATTATAAAGAGAGGCATGACAGTAGTAACCTCATTACAAACTCGTTATGAAGGTCTATATTTTCCATAGAAGATTGTCACTAGTTCACTACACTATTTTAACAATAGCCATAACGTCTGCTAAATTTTGAAACACTTTGTATAATTATGTTAAAACGCTTCTTAACATCGTCAAAAACTATAGTATTTCGATGACCTCAAATAATAATAAAAAAGTGTTTTTTTAAAAATATAATATAAAAGAAAACAATTTATTAACATTGCACGCATTAGAAAAATGAAATTAATAATAAGAATAATAATATTAGGAAAATGAGATGTCATTAAATACATACAAGTACACGTGTGCAAAGACACACACATATGTATGTATGTGTGTATATATATATATATATATATATATATATATATATATATATATATATATATATATATATATATATGTATATATATATACATATATGCATATATATATATATATATATATATATATATATATATATATATATATATATATTATATATATATATATATATATATATGTATATAAGTATATATATATATATATATATATATATATATATATATATATTACATATATATATAATATATATATGATATATATGTATATATATATACGTATACACACGTGTGTACATATACGTGTGTATATATATTTATGTATATATATATATATATACATATATATGTATATGCATATTTACCTATATATATATATATATATGTGTGTGTGTGTGTGTGTATGTGTGAATGTATGCATGTATGTATGTATCTATGTACTTACACACTTCTTGACATAATGTTTTGAATCGATATTTTAAATAACCTGTTTTTTATTCTGAAAAAAAAAAGGAGAACAACAGACATTAAAAAAACACAAAGAAACAAAAGAATAAAGAAAATAAAATAAATATAAAAGCAGCACAAAGTAAAAAGAAGAGAACACAAGCTAAAAAGGAAAAAAAATATCGGGAAATAAATGTTAATTTTATTTGTTGCATTTGAGAATTTCCTCTGAGCATCATTTGATTCGTCTAACTGATTAGAAATATGGTAACATAACAAACACTCGGATAATTATGTGTTATTTTCAGAAATATGCCAATCATCGGAGCTAAAGACATTGCTAGAAGTGAAAATATTGTTCTTTTTCACCATTGAAAAAGAAAAAAAAAAATAATAAAGGAGGAAAATGAGAAAGAAAATATAATAGTGATCAAAGGAAGAAAAATATGAAAAAGAGGGGAAAAAATCTCATAAAAAATACATTATTAAAGTCTGCTTTGAATTCTCTGTTGGCAGCTAAATATGCAGATGTATGTTGTGTGTATTGACGCACTTTTATGACTTCGTTTTGCCAACTTTTATTTATATAATTTTCATAACGAGGCTTCCCTAATGTAAGTTAATATGGCGGAGACGTGTTGATAATACTAAAGGTTATTGGCATCGATAAATAAACGGAAATCTCGAGAGGAAATTAAAAGAGAAACTATGGCAGCTCACGCTTGTACTAAATGAGTTCTGATAAAGCAACTTGTGAGAAAACAGAAGGTTGTAGTTTCAATTTTTCTCATACTAATCGTAATCTGCAGTGAAGATAGATTGGTTTCCTAATACATTTTATTAGAAACCATTTAATTACAGGTACAAGTAAAAAATCAATCATGTCGCATATTTCCATTCAGATTTAGACTATATTTGCCTCAATTATAGAATGAATAAACTGCATAAGCGCAAGCGTGACCGTGTGGTAAGAAACTTGCTTCTCAACCACACAGTTCCGGGTTCAGTCCCACTGCGTTATACATTGGGCAAGTGTCTTCCACCACTATAGCCTCGGGTCGACCAAAGCTTGTGAGTGGACTTGGCAGAGAAAAACTGAAAGAAATCTGTCGCATACGTGTGTATGTGTGTGTGTGTGTGTGTGTGTGTGTGTGTGTATATGTGTCTTTGGATCTGTGTTTGTCACCCACCACCTCTTGAAAGCCGATGTTGGAGTGTTTACGTCCCCGTAATTTGGTGGTTCGCTAAAAGAGACTGATAGAATAAGTACCCGACTTTAAAAAGAGAGCGGGGTTGATTTGTCCGACAAAAACCCTTCACCAGAGTGCATCAGCACGGCTGCAGTCAAATGACTGAAAATAATGAAAAGAAACAATGAAAAAATAAAACAGCTTGTTAACAAAGAAGGAGACGAAAAGAGTATAAGACGAAAAGATTAAAGTCATACCTAAGCAGTCGTCAGCCTGAAACGGACGTTGTGACTGTTAAAGGTCCATTTCGTCATAAGTGATCAGTATTGTTCAGCTAATTATTTTCTGAAAGGATCTTGTTGATAATCCCCTTTCGGAAGGAACATGTTTACCGCGACTCTTTCCTCATCAACTTCCTGTCCAGAAGTTTTAATCTTCTTTTACTTCTCTTAGTTCTTTCAGTCATTTCACTGCACCCATGCTGGGACACCGTCTTGAAGAGTGTTTAGTAGAAAAAGTCGATCCCAGGACTGATGATGTTTTTAATCCAAGTACTTATTCTATCGGATCTTTTGCCGAACCGCTTTTCAGAAACACCGGTTGTCCAGCGGTGGTAGGGGACAAGTAGGGGCAAACAGACAGAAAGACGCGCACTCACACACAAGCACAGACACACACACATATACACGCACACAGAGACACACACACATATATTCTTGTCGGGCCTTTATCAGTATCCATCTACCAAATCCACTCATAATGCTTTAGTCAGCCCGAGGCTATAGAAGAAGACACTTACCCAAGGTGCCACGCAGTGACACTGAAACCGGAACCATGAACCATGTAGTTGGGAACCAAGCTTCTTACCACACAGCCACACCTACGCCTTCTATTTACCGTTGTTTTTTTTTATTTCCGTCGACCATTAGCTAATATGTCCTATATCAGATATGAGATGTTTTTTCTACAGCCTACATTAACCAGACATATTTACATATTTACAAATGTCACTGAGTGTAACATCGTTATTGCTAACGCAGAACCTCATCAATGATTTTTACATTTCGCATTTGACAATTGCTATAAGTGATTGTAAAAGGCTGTGGGCCCTAACACTCCCTCTGAGTTAATATGACTAAACATACTCACTTATAAAATAATAGAAAAAACATCATCAAGAACAAAACACAGACTCGATATGAAGCGACTCAACGACGATTGCGTTTTAAAATTAACAGACGTTCGCAAGAGTTAATAGTTCGATCTTATTACGGGGAGGCTCGAGGTCGGTGACAATTATGGTGAATGTCAATATGTCAGACAATTTTTTGAAATGAAAGAGCCTTCTCTACAGAGTCTCATGCTGTTGAAGAGCTAACAGAAGAATCATGCGTAAATCATGTTCTATCAAATTAAAGAATGATGGAACACATTTGTCAACGACGTTGAAAATATAAAAAAAAAAAAGGCCGACGACTGTTGGAACAAGCTTAATCATAGATTTGGTAAACGAAAGCTAGCCAAGGGCTAAACAACAATACGATGACTGTTATTCTAGTGACGCAATTTATGTCATCTGCCTAATTAGAAATAGCAACAACATCCAATTCAATGCATTATTCAGCATCCACATTACCCTAGAGATCACGAATTGATTCTAATGAAGCGGGGATACTGTATAACCCGTTCCATCAGTTATCATAACATGCGCACGCTCACACATACACACGCGCATACACGCAGACTCACATACGCACAATCACACAAACGCATGCACACACACACACACACACACACGCATACATGCATACACGCACAGAAAAGCATGCACACACACAAACACGTACATAGATACATATATGCGTGAGTGTGTATGTGTGTGTGTGTATATATGTTCTTTTATTCTTTTATTTGTTTCAGTCATTTGACTGCGGTCATGCTGGAGCACCGCCTTTTGTCGAGCAAATCGACCCCAGGACTTATTCTTTGTAAGCCTAGTACTTATCCTATCGGTCTCGTATGCCGAACTGCTAAGTTACGGAACGTAAAGATACCAACATCAGTTGTGAAGTGATGGTGGAGGACAAACAGAGACACATAGACACACACATACACACACATACATACGACGGTTTCCTTCAGTTTCCGTGTATCAAATCCACTCACAAAGCTTTGGTCGGCCCGAGGCTATCGTAGAAGACACTTGCCCAAGGTGACACGCAATGGGACTGGCCCCGGAATCATGTGGTTGGTAAGCAAACTACTTACCACACAGTCACTCCTGCACCTATACACACAGACACACACACACACACACACACACACACACACACACACATGCATATATATAAATAGAAACATTATTATTTCTCAATCTCACAAACAGAGATATTCTCTGACTACGTTTTAATGTAAAGACTACTCGCCAACATAATGTGAAAGTCCTGGAATGGTCGATTGTCACTGTTGCTTAGCGCCAGCTGGAATCGATGTTTCCTGGGGCTAAACGACAGTAACAATCGTCCGTTCCAGGACAGCTACATTATGTTTGCCAGTAGTCTTTACTTTATATATATATATATATCTTAGCTTATGTATATATTAGTATTATCTCAGTTTAAAAAAAACCTTTGATAATGTAAATATGTTAATAGTTACCAGAGGTAGCAAAATTACACTAGAAACCAATATATCACAGCCGTTTTACAGGTAGAGATACCAAGTTAAAGTGATGCATTTTGAGAAGATATGAATAATAATAATAAATGGAGCGAAACGCATATAAATAAAAGTTCCTTTAATTCCTACACATGTTTCAAAATATATGAGAGCTCTTCCACAAAGAAGTAAGAGCTGCTGGAATTCCTCATATATTCCTCTTCAGGGAATTCATAAATTAACATATAAAAGCAAGACAAATACGAAATGATGAGGTAACTTACGAGCTAAGATGTTACATGGTCAGTCCATGTTACTGACCATGTAACATCTTAGCTCGTAAGTTACCTCATCATTTCGTATTTGTCTTGCTTTTATATATTTATTTGTTGATACCCTGAAGATGAATATATGTGGAATTCCAGCAGCTCTTACTTCTCTGTAGAAGTGCTCTCATATATTTTGAAACATGTGTAGGCATTAAAGGAACTTTTATTAATATGCGTTTTGCTCCATTTATTATTATTATTATTATTATTATTGTTCAGTAGTTTTATTTTTATAACGTGCTTTCACTTCACTACCGAGCGCAGCTCTGTGCGCCTTGGGTATGTGCTGTGGTTTGCTGTGGTGCTTTTATGTTTACTGTATTGAAAGTGTTTTGCGTAGAATGTGTGCAGTACCCAGTAGTGCAATTTTCTGTATGTTACATATATTTGTAAGTCCTGGTATTTTTGTTATGTATTTGTGTGAATATTTTTTTATTATACCTAAGGCACCTACTATGATAGGAATTGTTTGTGTTTTTAGATTCCACATTCGAGTTATCTCTATTTCCAGGTCTTTGTATTTTGAAAGTTTTTCCATTTCTTTTAGAGAAACGTTGTCATCTGCTGGTATTGATACATCAATTAGAAAGCATTTTTTTCCTTCATGATCTTTGACAACTATATCTGGTCTATTTGCCTTAATTTCTCTATCTGTGTGTATTGGCATATCCCAGAGTATGGTTGCTTTCTCGTTTTATTATTATTATTATTATTATTATTATTATTATTATAATATATATATATATATATATATATATATATATATATATATATATTATATATATAATACTTCATATATGAATATGCACATGGGCGCAGGAGTGACTGTGTGGTAAGAAGCTTGCTTACCAGCCAGATGTTTCTGGGTTCACTCCGACTGCATGGCTCTTTAGGCATGTGTCTTCTACTATAGCGCCGGGCCGACCAAAGCCTTGTGAGTGGATTTGGTAGACAGAAACTGAAAGAAGCCCATCGTGTATATATATATATATATATATATATATATATATATATAACTATGTGTGTGTGTATGTGTGTGTGTGTGTGTGTGTGTGTGTGTGTGTGTGTGTGTGTGTGCGCGTACGTGGGTGGGTCTTTGGGTTATTGTATGTCCCACTCTGTCATCCCGGATTTTAAACAGAGAAACAGATCTCAACATTAATTTCAGAATTCATCCAAGGCTAGGAACAGGGGCCATAGATTCCCTACCCAGTTCAGGATCACAACACATAAATATACTGTAACACAGTTTCTTTTCCTGAACAAGCCCTACCATATTTAACATTGTCCCAAAACAAATCAGGGAAGAAAAGCATCCCATTACCATTAAAAGGAACCTGGACAAATTTCTTCAAGTTATACTAGATAATCCACCTATACCACACTCAATATGAACTCCCTACCTGAATGGGCCATGATAACACGAAACTTGACACAAAAAAGATTTAGCCAATTCTATCTAGTGAAGTTAGACATGGCCTAGGTCAATGTTTTGTCGAAACATATCTAATTTATCTAAGTAAGTAAGTAAGGAAGCAAGTAATTTATATATATATATATATATATATATATATATATATATATATATATATATATATATATATATATATATATATATATATATATATATATATACGTATATATAAGTCGAGTTGTGTCTTTGGATATGGTACATGACCGGTTAGAAAGTTACCAAAATTACTATTGCCTTTAACTCTGCTATTGCATTTAGCTTTATAAGCGATTCCTCAGACCTGCAGGCCGAGAGCACGTAGCCCCATCACTGATGCAGGTAAACATGCTGACTTGGTCATTTTGAAAACCGTAAAAATTTCATCCTGAGAAAGAAAAAGTTATCTCTTGACAAACGTTTCTAGCTGTATCCAAAATGGGTCAGTTTGTTAACATTTTCTCTTTCTCTAATCCACAAACGTACAAGATCACGTTTCCAAATAAATTTCTGTCATGGGGGCATCGGCCAAAAATTTTACTCTTTGAATTCGAGAAGACACCGCGATCATGTGTTTTTTACGAACGTTCATACCGTCTGCTTCCGTTGAGATACTGCCCTCTCGCTTCCAGCAGATTCTAATTAGTTTTGTATTGCGTTCCCTTATTCTTTTTAGCACCATACAAAGCTGGTTAACGTTGAGACGTTGTGCCTTTTGGGAATCCTAAATGTGGTTATTTAGCTTGATCTTAAAGGATCCCTCCGTCCCACCTTAATACTTTGACCCTAAGCAGTGTTTGCAGGAAACTAAGTCATGCCAAAGCTGCACTGCATCCATGAACACAAACCTCAAAAATATTTTATGACAAAATCATATTAATTAATATTTTCAAAAAAAAATTTAAGAAAATAGTTCCGACAGGGAATATCACACGAATATTTGGCTGGTACAGTGGGTACTGGACTATATTATTAAATGTGTCTTCCTTTATTTAAAGGCTACAGTGTGACACCTGAAAAATGAGGCTGTTACGTGTGTGTGTGTCTGTGAGCGTGCTTGTGTGTGTATATGTGTGTGAGTGTGTGTGTGTTTGTGTGTGCGTACGTGTGTGCGTTGATGTACGTGCGCGTGCGTGTGTGCGTTTGTGGGTGTGTAGATTTCTGCCTGTACACTGCCGATTCGGTGTGTCGTGTTTTGGTCTATTTACGCTGCAAGATAACTCACTCATTCGATTAATAGATATCGATGAAAAAAAAAAAGTACGGAACTGAAATAAGTTCTGGGTTCAATATGATCAACTAAAAGAAGACAGAAAAAAAAGAAGAAAAAGATCCTTGAAGTGGTGACCCAGCATGGCAGCAGTTCAATGAATGGAGGCATTAAAAGATAAGACAGAATGCATGTGCCATATAGAATTTCTTTGAGCTTTGAAGAGGATTAGAAATTGATCGCAAGTCTTTTCCAACGATGAAAGGAAACCATATCTTTGAAATACCTTATGTATATATATATATATATATATATATATATATATATATATATATACAGATATTTGTGTGTGTGTATCTGTATGCGTGTGTGTCTGTGTGTCTGTGTATAAGTATATATATGTACACACACACACACACACGCACACATTTACACTGTAATATTTATATAATACTGTGTTATAGATCCATTTCAGCCGATTTCCTCAACCGGTATTATTTGGAAAAAAATAGCTAATCATGGCATATACCACACACACACACACGAACATATTTTTTCTATATACAGGTCGTCTTTTTAGGATCAGAAGTGGGTGCGTTGGCGTGCAATGTATCCGTTACTTGCTGGAATATTGTACTGAGGAGTCGACTTATTAAAAATTTGTTTGTAAGGTATGAATTTAATGATATTTCCTAATAACATTACTGAGTTTTTATTAAAGTTTACAGCAGGGGTTTGTATTAATCTGGTACGAATCAATATTAACTATAAAACCTTATGGACTGCCAAATTTTGATTATACATTCGTGAAATAGTTATTTCAGTCGAAATTTTCTAGAGTTCCGTTTACAGTTTCTAACAATAAAGCTGCTGTATAACAGCTTCAATTATTAGCAAGAAAAATATCTAAAACAATATTATGAATATTATGCAATATATATATATATATATATACATATATATATATATATATATATATATATATATATATATATATATATATACATATATATATATACATATATATATATATATATATATATATATATATATATATATATATATATATATATATATATATATATATATATATATATATATATATATATATATATATATATATATATATATACATATATATATATAAGCTCTAAATAAATAAAGATAAATCGGTATTTTAAATATCGATCAAATCAAGTAGCTGCATAGAAAA
>NC_142934.1:110314643-110339643 GCF_046866305.1 Octopus bimaculoides | reverse complement strand
CCTGAAAGCATTAAGCCCTACTCTATGCAGATCTCTCCGTTTTTTTGGCAGGGTTTCAAATAGCCGTGGACCCTTGAAGCCCAAGCTATTGCAATACACGTTCTTCACACTAGATGGGATGACTGAGACCTTTCGTACGGTGCAGAGATATCAAATCTCTCTCTCTTTCTCTCTCTCTCTCTCTCTCTCTCTCTCTATCTATCTATCTATCTATCTATCTATCTATCTATCTATCTATATATATATATATATATATATATATATATATATACACAGATTATTAATAAAGCACATTACTCTAACGCTGTTATTCGAGCACCATTTTTTCCAACTTGTTTCAAATTTATGTGCTTACTCTGGTATATATATATATATATATATATATATATATATATATATATATATATATATATATATATATATATATATATCAGAACAAAACAGAAAGTTTCAAATGATATTTCGAAATTTCATTTTTGTGATCTCCAGCTGTTTACAGGGATCAAGCTTAAACAACATCAAGCATATAATAAGTTTGTTATGAATTTGTAATCAATTAATTTGAATAAGATAATCCATTTCACCAGGAAATAAAACTGAAATCATATACGTATGTATATCAGTGCATACACTCGCACAAACACATACACGTGCACCCCGCCCCCAAAAAAAAAGAAAAACACACACACGCACACGTACCAGTGACGATTCACCCGTGGATGGAAGGCTTGGAATGCATAACTAAGCTACTAAAATGAATGAAAATAACAAATCGGGTTTTAATATGTAAACTTTTCATTACGTGTGAGACAGGTTGGAAGGCGATACTTCCATGTCATATGTACCACACCTACTCCAGTTCTATTCCATGCTCTTGATTTTAAAAATTGCATGTCATGTTCTGACTCAAGTTACTAGATACGCCACTGATACATGCACACGCACACACAAGCACACATACACACACGCACGCACACATATTCATGTATATATATGCGTCTTTGTGTTATGAATTTTGATATTTCTGTCTGTGTTCAGTCCGCTGAGTATATGACTCCACTCATTGCTAGTTCCGAGTTTTCACAAGAAACCAAATATAAACGACCAGAAGTTTCTTATTTCTTTATTGTTCACAAAGGGCTAAACATAGAGGGGACAAACAAGGACAGACAAAGGGATTAAGTCGATTACATCGACCCCAGTGCGTAACTGGTACTCTATTTATCGATCCCGAAAGGATAAAAGGCAAAGTCGACCTCGGAGGAATTTGAACTCAGAACGTAACGGCAGACGAAATACCGCTAAGCATTTCGCCCGGCGTGCTAACGTTTCTGTCAGCTCGTTGATGAAAACCCAGTTGTCATCATGCCGACCGTTAATTAAAAGACCTTCAGATGAACTTGATAATTATTAATATTTTAAAGATCATCAACGGAGAAGACTAAATTAAAGTAAGGGAAAATTATATATCTCTTTCTATTTACGCATTTTAATGTTCAGCGTTCAAATCTCGGCGAGGCTAACTTTGCCGTTCACCCCCCCCCCCCCACACCGATAGAATAAATTGCAAGTTAATTACCAGAGTCGATTTAACTGAGTAACTCCTTCCTCCAAATTTCAGGCTCTGTACCGATGGTGGAAGCCATTATTATTTTTGGATCTATTGAGTAGCAGCAACTTTAGGGAAGGGCATTTAGTCTCTTGCCTGGTTCTTCTTTGAAAATTATTTGTTTTGTCTATCCTTGTGGTAAAACGATAATATAATAATAAAAAAATGATAATGAGATGATAATAAAAAAACGTGCTAAGAACTGAGCCAAAACGCCTGGATTTTATAACAATATAACTTTTGCTCCTCACTCCAACATAGCAAACTTACCACTTTGAAGAATGGTCAAGGCTTGCCTTATTATTCCTACGGTTCTCAACTCTCATGATGTCATAGCGGCATCATCCGTCGTGGCATGCTTCTCGTCTTGGCCATTCTTTGAAGCCAGGTAATGGATTCCTAACATACTTACAATGCGTCAAATTTTGTTGTGGACGGATTAATCATAAGGCCACCATTACTTGTCTAAAGCGGCGAGCTGGCAGAAACGTTAGCACGCTGGAGGAAATGCTTAGCGATATTTCGTCTGCCGTTACGTTCTGAGTTCAAATTTCGCCGAAGTCGACTATGCGTTTTATCCTTTCGGGGTCGATTAAATAAGTACCAGTTACGCACTGGGGTAGATATAATCGACTTAATCCGTTTGTCTGTCCTTGTTTGTCCCCTCTGTGTGTAGCCCCTTGTAGGCAGTAAAGAAATAAGAAACGTTTAGTACACTGGGCGAAATGTATAGCGGTATTTCGTCTGTCTTTGTTCTGAGTTTAAATTCTACCGGGGTCGACTTTGCCTTTCATGCTTTCGGGGTCGATAAATTAAGTACTAGTTGCATACTGGGGTCGATCTAATCGACTGGCGCCCCCCACCAAAAAATTTCTGGCCTTGTCCCTAAAGTAGAAAAGAATCGTTCACGCATCGACAAAATGTTTAGAGGCATTTCTGCCGGCTCTTTACGTTCTGAGTTCTATTAGAACCATCTGTCCCTTTATTTCGTCCAGGTTTGATAAAATAAAGTACCAGTAAAGACCTAGGATCGATGTAAGCAACTTTTCCCATCCTCTCAAGATTGCTGGTATTTAATCCTGCAATAGAATGGCGTCATGTTCAAGGGTGTGTTATGATCTTAGCCATGGAAACTGGGTGGTCTGGTAAGTCCTAGGGCTCGAGAAAAAAATGCATTTGACTTCTATTTTGTCTTGCCTTATTATTCCTACGGCTTTCAACTCGCATGATGTCGTAGCGGCATCATCCGTCATGGGATACTTCTCGTCTTGGCCATTTTAACCCTAACAAAACCATTTCTTCTACAGGTCCGATTAAAACCGGTTCTTCCAGAAAAAGGAGAGATGGAAAAGGAAGAATAGAAGAAGGAGAAAAGAGGAAGGGAGACGAAATGACAGAAAAGAGAAGACAGAAGCAACATCATAACTAAACTCATAATTTTTTTGATTCCAGAAGGATGCAATGTAAAATCGACTTTGCGTGTGACTTGATCTCGCAATTTAAACGGACGTAACGGAATATCACAAGACACTTTACTCGACGCTCTAACGATTTTACCAATCCAACAATATTCAGTATCACGATATTGGGAAGAAATTACTTGTGAGAGGGGTTAAATATTTCAAAGTTATATTTATTAAAAAAAAAAAAAAATACACGCACAAGCATGGCAGAAATATATACATAAAATGTTTGACCATCAGATTTGCATATATTAGTAACCATAGAATCTGACCGCCAATTTCTAGCGCGTTATCAAGTCCCTACACACACTACAACGTTCTTATCTAACATTTTACAACACAGAACAATTAAACAGAGAAGTTAATTACTAATTAGAGATAGATGTAGTGATGCGTCTTTTGAATCAATAAGTAATTTCGTTTGAGTAGTAGAGGTGAAGTAGATTAGTGGTGGTGGGTGGTCAGCATTTGCCTGTGTGTGTGAATGTAGTCGTGGTGGCTGTGGTTTGACCTGTGACACAATTGGCCTATGTGGATTTGATTTCGTTACATCAAAGGCCAATCTTTAAACCAAAGACACACGCAGAGTAACACTGTAAAGTAATCAGGAACACTTTCACGTTCACATAGGCAAGCATACACGCAGGCGGACACGCACATATATTCATGAATATTGATATACACTAACGAAGTAACTTCTTACAGGCATACACACACACACACACACACACACACACACACATTCTAGCTCATATATATATATATATATATATATATATATATATATATATATATATATATATATATATATATATATATATATATATATATATATATATATATGTATTCTCTCTCCTTCCTTTCCCGAGCGTCCAATAACACTATCCGTATCACGTCCTCACTTTGTTGTTTTTTTGTTATTGTTTTTTGTGTTTTTTTGAACTTATATATATATATATATATATATATATATATATATATATATATATATACATATATATATATATATACAGAAATATATATGTATGTGTGTATATATGTGCGTGTGCGTGTATGTGTGTGTGTGTTTGTGTGTGCAAGCATTCATACGAACGTAAAGTATGTGTAACTGCACAGCAAGAAAAGAAAGTAGTTAAAACTGAGAATAACTCGATTTCAAAATGCAGAGGTAGATAGATAGAATGATAGCTAGCTAGCTTGCTAGATAGATAGAATGATAAATAGATAGATAAATAGATAGATAGATAGATAGATAGATAGATAGATAGATAGATAGATAGATAGATAGATAGATAGAATGATAGATAGATAGATAGATAGATAGATAGATAGATAGATAGATAGATAGATAGATAGATAGATAGATAGATAGATAGATAGATATACGCATATATAGAATTGCTAACGTCCTTCCCTTTTCACATTTTTGCATTAATTACTTTTAGGATATTTGAAATATTAAGTTCTGCAAATCTTTCACCACGTTTGTAAATTATCTTTTATACTGCATTGGCCACATACAGTATGAACCGAGAGCAATGCATTCTCAAATCATTTTATTCAAATAGATTGATGAAGTGTTTGCTAACTTTTCAGTTCCAAACGAACAATGAAGAAACCTATTCGAAAATATGTAAATAAGATTATAATAACGAAAACCTTACACACTGTCATGTTATTAGTACAGATTTAAAACAAACAAAAACACTGTTTTCAAATAATATAATAACGAAAATATACAGAGACACAGACACAGACACAGACAGACAGACAGACAGACAGACAGACAGACAGACAGACAGACAGATAGACACACAGACACACACACACACACACACACACACACACACACACATATACACACACAAGTACACATTTAATAGTTGGTGGTTTAATATCTCTGTGAAACGCATATAATAATACTTAAGATATCGAACTGCATCCCTTGGTGGTCCAGATCAGATATGCAATCTATGTGGGTGTCTTTTCAAAACATTGTCTGGTTTTAAAAGCCACATCAGACGCCATGATGGATCTAAGATGTAGGTATGGGAGGTGGTTAGCCTCTGCATAAGGAGTAGAAAACCACCATATATACATAATTGTATAATATGTGAACACAGAGAATCGTACAGCTATCACGCTGAAAAGCCCTTGTAACGGACGCGGCTAACAGTCTACATGGTAATCCGAAAGAGAGAAGTGTATTTTGGAGTATACATGTAAGTTAGATCCAGAAGATCCGATCGATGAAATTATTTTATGAGTAGTATATAATACATCGTGATTCGTATTTTCTAATCTTTTTCGTAGAGAATATTTTTGTTATACACATGCGCACATACATTTGTACCTACACAAAATTAGAAAAAGAATTATCATGAATAAAGTTACTAAGCATTCACTCTCTTTTCGTTCACGATTTTCACTTAAGATAAAATGTTTTTTTCTTTTGTCTACGTGATGGCGATATAATGCCCTTAAGATACAACGATACTTAAAATATATATAAATCAATCAACGAATAGCAATGCAAAAAACAAAAGGAATGAAACTGTATGTAACAGATACAGGAAACATATTTCTAAAGCAGCGTTTCTTTCATCTTTAATAATCCATTTAATATTCTCATAAGTAACGCTACTTTCTTCGACATGCTGACCGAAAATATTTCTATTCCAGTTTTCTAATAAGCAAGTTCATATTCTACAGGCCTTTGGGGCATAGCGTTAACTGAAAATTACAAGAAATCTGGAAAAATAAATATGTAAGTTTGGAAATGGGTAAGTGTAAAAATTGAAACGAAACAGCTGAGCTAGTTTTGAAACTGGTAGACATTTTTATAGAGGTAGAGTTTATTGATTTTAGTAAAACATTTAATATGACAGAAAATTAACAAGCCTTCGAGATTTAAAATCAATCGGTTTTTATCGTTGTTTCAGTTTGAAGTGTTCCTAACAGCTTTTGGCTTCAAAGACCTGAAGCAGATATGTAGTAGACAGAGCATGTTATTGATGGATTTTAAATGGCGACGAAAAGACTTTGACAAACCGAGACGGTTGATTGATTGGCTGAAAGATTAACCAAACAACCAATGAGTTAATTGGTTAAATAGCTGACCAGTTGACAAATATAAAATAAGACTATTAAGCGAATAGAAGCGATGAATATGTTTATTACATAGGGATACGATAAAATTTATTTTTTGATTTACCTTTGTTGCAATGCCGATAAGCATGCTCTAGGTACCACTATTGCACATAAAAACAAAGAAACTAAAATGATGAAAAGTGTAACAGTAGAAAGTAAATTAGAAGCATAGTGAAGTTTTAGAAATGGACGATAAACGTCTCAGAGTGTGAGCGACTTCTGTGTGAATAATTCACAGAAATGTCGAAAGAACATCTTCAGGAGTTCTAGCATTAGTTGCTACAGAATTAACAGATAATATATGTATAGAGAACATATGTTGAATGAAGCAAACAGTGCTAAGCCCCTTTCATAAGATTAAGAAAGATGTTCTAAGAATGAAGAACATCACGACTAGTCATTTGGGATTCAGCGTCTCAAGAATCAGTCAGAATTGTAAGACAGATAATAAATGAGTCGTCAAGTGCCAATGAAGAAGCTGTAATGCTTTTCAAAATTAAAGAAAAATATTGATGAAGAAGGATACACATAGGCGTAAGAGTGGCTGTGTGGTAAGTAGCTTGCTTACGAACCACATGGTTCCGGGCTCAGTCCCACTGCGTGGCACCTTGGGCAAGTGTCGTCTACTATAGCCTGGGGCCGACCAAAGTCTTGTGAGTGGATTTGGTAGACGGAAACTGAAAGAAGCCCGTCGTATATATGTATATACATATATGTGTATGTGTGTGTGTCTGTGTTTGTCCCCCCAACATCGGTTGACAACCGATGCTGTTGTGCTTACGTCCCCGTAACTTAGCGGTTCGACAAAAGAGATCGATAGAATAAATACTAGGCTTACAAAGAATAAGTCCTGGGGTCGATTTGCTCGACTAAAGGCGGTGCTCCAGCATGGCCACAGTCAAATGACTGAAACAAGTAAAAGAGAGTAAAAGAGAGTATTGCAGTAAATTTTAACGAAGATGGGGCAGAGTTGTTTTGCAAACGAACGTCAAAACGTAGATCTTTAAAGACAAAGGAGCAACACGGTTCAAGGATGCCAAAGTTAGTATGACTTTGAAGCAATGCTTCAGGACATCTATAGTGCTACTGCTAGTATTTAAACTTTCTAAAGTATTAATCTCAACTAAAGGCTACTCTACAACACAACTTCCTGTTATATGACCAGCAAATATAAAGGGAATGGATCATTAGAGTGAAGGCGCATAGCTCAGTGGTTAGCGTGTCGAGCTTACGATTGTGAGAATGTGAGTTCGATTCCCTGACCGGGTTGCGTGTTGTGTTCTTGAGCAAGACACTTTATTTCACGTTGCTCCAGTTCACTCAGCTGTAGTGTTCCGACGTCACCGGTGCAAAGCTGTATCGGCCTTTGCTTTCCCTTGGATAACCTCAGTGCTGTGGAGAGGGGAGGCTGGTATACATGAGCGACTGCTTGTCTTCCATAAAAACAACACTAGGTTGTGTATTCGCAAGTGAAGCGACTTTCCGCCCAGACTTGTACAACGGAGAGGAACCTCTTAGGTCCACCCATTGATCATTCATGACGTAGGTAGTCGAGAGGACCATTAGAACAATGCTCTCAGATTGCTTCACTGGCTTACTTTGCGTTTACACCAAAATGCAAAGAAAAGTATTTCGCATTTTTCATTTGTCTGACTGAAAGCGTTGAAAATGATTGGATCCTAATGAAAATGTTTCATGTCACCTGACTAACGTGGATAAATGAAACAATACAAGTCTACAAACATAACCATCTTCATCCGGCCTAGAAATCAGGAAGTTATTGCTACAGTCATACCCTATATTTACTTTAAGTGAAATATGTGATGGATTTTAGTCTCGGTTATATATACATCCGAAATGCTATTTCAATTTTGATAGTGTTGTTGTAAGATATGGTTAGCAACAATGAATTGTATCGGGAGTAATGTCTATCAAAAGAGTGGAGCCGGTAGATACTGTTCAACAGGAAATTGTTGGCCAGATGCATCAGGTAGGATTATTTGAAGAAACAAACAATGTGAACTGAAAATAATTGAATTACTCGGGAAGAAATGTCTAATGAGAACTTCAAACATATAAGAACAATAGCGTTCTAAAGACGAAGCTGATGAGAGTGAGGATGCTGGACCATTTTAGAATGTTTCAGATAAGTTTTTACTTCAGCAATTAATGAATTACCAAGAGTTTTCTAGTAATTAGAGAAAGCTACGAGCACTTTCACCGGAAAAATATCCATAATGAGAAACTCAGTGGCAAACATATACTCATACATACATATATGAATACACACACACACACACACACACACACACACACACACACACACACATACACACACAGACACACATACACACACACACACATATTTGTATTTATATATATACGTATATATATTTATATATACACGAATATATATACAGATATATATATATATATATATATATATATATATATATATATATATATATATATACATATATATATATATATATATATATATATATATATATGTGTGTGTGTGTGGGTGTGTGTGTGTGTGTGTGTGTGTATATATATGTGTGTATATGTATATCTATCTCTCTCTCTCTATATATATCTATATATGTATATGTGCAGGTATGTGTGTTCGTGTATTTATACATATGACATTCTTGAGTTATTACCGTTTTTAAATTAACTTTATGTCATTTACGTTCCAGAAAATAATAATGGCAAACACTCAGCTTAATCAAGAAATAAAGAAGGATACTGTAATTGTGGCTCATAGGTTGAACATAGCGGTTTAGAGGTAGCTCAGGTTTTAAAAGTCACCAGATCTGTCCACCACAATTATCGCAAGGAGTCAGAAGCCTCAGATGAAAAGGTATCACCAGTATTGAAAGGTATCACCATCATCACAACGCCCCAATACCATCAGAACACCTGAATTTATTCAACAATTTCAGCAGATCATTGTCTGAAAACCCAGAAAATCCATGAGGTCGATTGCAAAAGATCTCCATGTGTCAGGAGGGAAGATTAGAAATGCTTTCTACGAAGACATACAGTACAAGCCTAACGTGATGAAGGGAGGTCAGTTCATGTTAGAAAAGAGAAAGGAAAATCATTTGATTAAATCTCAAAGATTATTAAACATGATTTTCTTTTCTTCGAATGAGAAAAGCTTTGACCAGGGAAAAGATTAACAGTAAGAATTACAGATAGTTAGGTTCGGACCCTTTGAAGTGTCGACAGTCACACACACAAAATTTCCTGAAAGTGTCATTGCTTTTGGAGTTGTCAGTAATGAAGGACCTATGATGCCTCCTCACTTCTTTCGACAGGGCCTTAGAGTTAGCTCTGCTGTTTGCAATGAAATTTTGGAAGACGTTTTCAAGCCCTGAATAGACAGAGTATGCAATGGAAGACCTGTTCATATTTCAGCACGGCTCTGCCGCATCACAGAATGTTCAGTTCAAGAATGGATGGATGACAATTTTCATGACCATATAGTCTCTAACATTTGGCCTCTAAACTCACCAAATCTAAATCCGTTGCACTACTACGTGTGGAGGGTTGTTGAAAGAGAAGTCAATCAACATCGGCATAGCGCCAAGAATTCTCTGAAGACCGCCATGACCAGAGTAATGTTCGATATGAATCACGGTCACTAAATACAGGCTTGTAAGACAAATTAGGTCTCGTACAAAATCAGTTATAGGTGGTGAAGGAAGCTACATTGAATAACATCATATTATAAAGAAGATAATCTAGTTTATATGCACATGTCTTTTTCAATAATAAAGTTGTTTTCTGTTATATGTTTTTCTAAAACAACAGTTTTGTCCTCAAATACATTACGCACCCTATACATACACACATACATACATACACATATATATATATATATATATGCGTGTGTATATATGTATGTATACGAGTGAGGGGCAAACGAAAGAAAGAGCGATGCACGCGTGCGCACACGCACACATATTTACAGGTCATTGGATGCCTTTCACTAGACCGCTATATATACTCCAACATTCAGCAGTATACGCCAGTCATATGTTGCTACGAGTATTCGGGCTGTCGAAGTAATTTTCTCCAGCATACTCACAGTTCGAAATGCTGATTATCGTTAGCACTTCGTTGAATCCTTGGGCAACAATTTAAACTTAAAGATACCCTTTGCATAGTTTTAAATATGTAACATTCAGCCAGTCAGTCTGCGATAGATAAACTTTTGATATGCATTGAATAGATCTTGCTGGATAATTTTATCTACTTTTCGTATCTACAAACTACAGACATCGTTGTCAGAATGATTACTGAACAACGTCATGGTTAATTGTATGTGATACGCCTGTTAGTGAGTGTGTGTCTGTTTGTCTGGTGGTATGTTTGTATACAGATGTATAAATGAATGTATGCATTTGTGTGTGTGTGTGTGTGTGTGTGTGTGTGTGTAGGTATATTCGGTGTGTGTGTGTGTGTGTGTAGGTATATTCGGTGTGTGTCTGTTTAACGCATTTATACGTTTATGAGTGTGTTCTTGTCTGCATATAACATATTCGTGCATGGTTATGTGTATTCGTTTATGTACCGGGCATCTCTTTGAATCATCGTTAAGTCTGTAAATATATTTGTTAGTTTTATTGTGGTATGTGTATGAATATATGCATAGCTGTTGAACAAAATTCTGTTCAGTTTATATGTAATATTACTTATGGATGAGGCGGCGAACTGGCAGAAACGTTAGCACGCTGGGTGAAATTCTTAGCGGTATTTTATCTGTGTTTACATATTCTGAGTTCAAATTCCACCGAGGTCGACTTTGTCTTCCATCCTTTCGGGGTCGATAAATTAAGTACCAGTTACGCACTGGGGTCGATGTAATCGACTTAATATCTTTGTCTGTCCTTGTTTGTCCCTTCAATGTTTAGTCCCTTGTGGGCAATGAAGAAATAAGAAACATTCGCAAGCTGGGCGAAATGCTTAGCGATATTTCATCTGTGTTTACATTCTGAGTTCAAATTCCGCCGAGGTCGACTTTGCTTTTCATCC
Source organism: Octopus bimaculoides (assembly GCF_046866305.1). NCBI lineage: Eukaryota > Metazoa > Mollusca > Cephalopoda > Octopoda > Octopodidae > Octopus > Octopus bimaculoides. The sequence goes on along the minus strand of NC_142934.1, from coordinate 110,328,378 downwards.
TTGCAGGCTCGTCGATCTGACCGACTGGCCTCCTCTCCCCAAATTTCGGGCCTTGTCCCTTGAGTAGAAAAGAATATTACTTATGTGCACATGAATAAGTAAGTAGTTGGACATCTGGTTTAAGTAATTATATCTACGTCTATATGAATATATATATACAACATACCTACATACATACCTGCAACATACATACATACATACATACATACATACATGTCCCTTACTTGCTGATGACATGTACATCTCTGATCAAGATCAGGCGTAGTCGGGGAGCATCATAGCCATGTTTTGAGTGGAATTCTCTGGGGTTTCAATAATTCATCTCTCGAAATATAAGTGTTTGGTTCATCATCCGTAAACAACCCTTATTCCGAGAGATTTTGAGCGTGATGATCTACTCGATCTGAAGAAAATTCTAACTGGGCCCCACTTGCAAGGTTTATCTTGATATAAGGTCAGTACCCCACGCACACATGGTTGTGAGGCAATGTGTTTGGTGTACTTTTATCATATGGATAGTCATGATGGGTATATTGGGCTTCGTATATATATGTACCCCAGTGATATTTTGATGGCACGCGCTGCTCTCACTCAATAATAATAATTATTATGTATAATATTTATAAACCTGATGACGAGATGCAGACAATCACACAACACAAAGCAAAACAAAAACGATGGCATTACATGTGCTTATGTGTTTAATGATACATATGTTTAATAATTATGTGTTAAATGATACAAGTGGAGGCGCAATGGCCCAGTGGTTAGGGCAGCGGACTCGCGGTCATAGGATCGCGGTTTCGATTCCCAGACAGGGCGCTGTGAGTTTTTATTGAGCGAAAACACCTAAAGCTCCACAAGGCTCCGGCAGGGGATGGTGGCGAACCCTGCTGTAATCTTTCACCTCAACTTTCTCTCACTTTTACTTCCTGTTTCTGTTGTGCCTGTAATTCAAAGGGTCAGCCTTGTCACACTGTGTCACGCTGAATCTCCCCGAGAACTACGTTAAGGGTACACGTGTCTGTGGAGTGCTCAGCCACTTGCACGTTAATTTCACGAGCAGGCTGTTCCGCTGATCAGATCAACTGGAACGCTCGTCGTCGTAAGCGACGGAGTGCCAACATCAACAACAAATGATACCATGGTCACCGCATCGTTTTTGACCAAGATTTTTCAGTGAAAGGGACTATTTTCTCTGTGTATGAATTTGTATGTAGTTGAGTAAACTGTCGATAAGAGTATTGCAAATAAAGTGTGAGGACGGACATAGTGGTGTGCTGTACTTGGTAAGATTGTGCTATACTTGGATGTATCAAGAGAGTACTTTCTTTAGGCTTCAGAACGTTTTACGTGTACCTACTTTCACTCATATGGTTTGGTAGAAGTTACTTCAGATAGTAAAAAAGCAAATCTATAACCATTAGGCAATGAACTAAGAATGGATGTATGCACGCGCGTGCGTACGTGTGTGATATTGAGTTTGTTGCTATATACAAGAAACTTGTATTCGTATGTTTATGCGTGCAAACAGGCATATATGCACACATTCATACACACGCTCACACACGCTAACGCACACACACTCATATGTATGTATACTTATGCGTATAAACTTACGTGCTTATAATCTTGGTTGTTTGACTAGAAATTGCTGCTACTGCTGCTTATGGCTGTTTACAGAGAGCGAGATAGAGAGAGAAAAAGAGTAAGAGAGAGAGAGCAAAGAAAGAAAGGGAGAGAGAAAGAGAGTGATTACCAATAGGATTAGTGAGGGGGAGTTATGTACTTATATAAATAGTTATAAACCTGGGATATATGTCCTTGTTGTTTCAACCCTAGTTATCCCTTTTTATTGAACATCCAACCATTTCCATCTCTCCTCATACATACATACATTGCATGAATATCCTCTACTACATTTTCCAATATCTCCTTTTCCTGAGACAGTAGTGTATAATCTAAGGCAGATTTGGTTGCTATTTCTAGCAAGATTTTTGCACAGCCTCCCTCATTGATTCGGTATCATTACTTAGTTCAAATCTGAGGTATTAAAATGCATCCTTTGATCACAAGTGTTTCAGATATGACAAGCCTATCTTATTTCGGCTTCTGTATCTAAGAGTACATGATGCGATGTTTCCTTCCTCCTTACGTCGAAAGGGTATGGTTTGAGGGAATTTTAGATATTATTTCTAGCTGGTCGAGTGCCCTCACAGATCTTTCTACCATTGCAACACGTGATTTAATGTATGGCTATGTTTATGCTGTTATGTTATATAATAAGTACTTTCTGGCCTTATAGTAGGTCTTCATAGTGCGATATCTATCTAGCTAGTTCTGATCAAGACCCGTCTTTAATAACGTTACACGTTAAGTTTAAGCGGAAGCTACAAAATATCGTTAAGCGCCATCTTAGATTCGATTTTTTTTTTATTCTTTTATCTTCTCCTCGCTTTTATATCATGGATCAGATTGGAAGTTATTTCTTCCGTTCTTTAAGGAAAAATTTAGCTTCCTGCTTATCGGTGGCCTAACGCATGACTTGTCAACGGTAAAGAAATACTACTGCCCCACCATCCCTCTCCAAACTCTTTATCTTTCTTCTTTCTATCTATCCATCACCTAAATCTTTCATAGCCATCTTTCACTTCTCTCCTTCATTGTTCTTCATCTCCTCTCTTTCGCCTTTGTGAATCTTTTTCTCATCACTTTCCTTTTATTTGTCTCTCTGTTTATGTTGCTGATTTTCTTTCTCGCATTCTCTTGTTCCTTTTTTCTTTTTTCTTATTACTGTCTTCCACATCGTAATATTTCTCCTTGTTTTCCCTTCAATTTTCTCTCTTTCTCTCTGTATATTCACTTCACTCTCACCAACTCTCTATCAATCTTTTTCTATCTCACTTTCTCCCTCATTGAGTTATCTTTTCCTCTTCATACTTGATGCACGCATTCCATTTTTACTGCTTTTCACTAACTTAGTATGTATCTCTCTCTCTCTCTCTTCCTCTCTGGAGTACCTCCACTTATATCTTTCTACCGCTTGACCACGTTCTTCTTCTTTTTCTTCTTCTTCTTTTTCTTCTTCTTCTTTTTCTTCTTCTTCTTTTTCTTCTTCTTCTTCTTTTTTCTTCTTCTTCTTTTTCTTCTTCTTCTTTTTCTTCTTCTTCTTCTTCTTCTTCTTCTTCTTCTTCTTTATCATCATCATCATCATCATCATCATCATCATCATCATCGTCGTCATCAATACCATCATGATCATCATCATTTTTCTTGCGCTTTTTCTCCTTTTTATTCTTCTTCATCATTTCTCTTCTTTTCTTCTTCCTTCACATCACCCCTCCTCCTTCTTCTGTTCCTTCTCCTTCTTTTCCTCGTCGTCGTCGTCGTCCTCCTCCTCCTCCTCCTCCTCGTCCTCGTCCTCGTCCTCCTCCTCGTCCTTGTCCTCGTCCTCCTCCTCGTCGTCGTCGTCCTCCTCCTCGTCCCCGTACTCCTCCTCCTCGTCCTCCTCCTCCTCGTCCTGGTCCTCGTCCTGGTCCTCCCCCTCCCCGTCCTCCTCCTCGTCCTCCTCCCCGTCCTCCTCCTCCTCCTCCTCCTCCTCCACCATCCTCTTCTCCTTTACATTTATTTATCATCGCTTCCCGCCCTGCTTCTCCTTCACATCTTTCTTCTTTCTATCAATTATCATTTCTCTCCACTTCCTATCACCATCACTGTTATATGACCTACTCCCCACATTTCTTTTTCCCTTCGCCACATCTCGTCTATATTCACCATAAACTATCATTTCTGCTACGAAGAATACGATTTGGGCAATTTGATCTATCATTATGAATTGTGTATCCTTAAGTAAATGACTAAAAATAAAAACGAAAAACGAATAGTACCCTTTCCTATTCACCAAATGAGGGAAAAAGAAAAAAGAAAAAGAAAGGCAGGAGAAAATAAAACAATGAAGACTGTCGAGTGATGAAAATAAATTTGATCTCAACTTAAACGTGAATAACTATTTTTTGAATGTTTCTTTCATATAAAATATAATTATTTTATTGTGAGCGGACGATTTTAGGTCGGGAACTTTAACATTCGCCCTCTATTGTGTGGATGTGCTTGCATGTGCAGTAACACAGAAAATGTACGTGTATTTGTGTCTGTGCGTGTATGTGTGTGTGTGTGTGTGTTTGTGCGCACAGAGAAACGCACACTCACTCCTATAATAGCATTAAAACACCGAGAATCACTTGGCTGAAGGCTTCCTCTACTCTGAACAACGGCAATACCATCGTAAAAAAATAGCTATCACAAAACAAGAAAACAACAACTACAAAAACAATAATGATAATGTCTGTGTCATCAAAAACTGAAACCACATCGACAATTTCACAATATGCACGCGTGCACCTGCTACCAGACGGAGAAAGGAATCTTTGTGATAACAAATAGCAAAGCGTATAAATTTATTCCTCAACGCTATTTGCACCTTCTGTCCTTATTTACTCAGCTTCTCTCCGGCAAAATACATATTTAATACTCTTGCATAGGGGATGACTCTCTAATGCTGCATCCAAGTATCTGTGTTCTTCTGTATAAGACTTTTAATAGAAACAAAAGAACTGTCGAGGTGTTTTCTATACTTAAAAATGAGAAGAGAAAATAATATTTTCAGTCCCCTAGCGAGAAGCTAGTACAAGTTAAATAAGAATGAGGCTGAAATGCAAGGAATATTCTTTTACTTGTTTCAGTCATGTGATTGCGGCCATGTTGGGGCATCGCCTTAACATACATATTTATTATTTTTCAATTTCTTATACTGTTCTGAAAAACATTTAATTGTTGGTATTCATTGTTTCATTCTTTTTAGAAAACATCAGCATGATGTAAGCCGAGGTGTATAAATAAAACATTTTTTTATGAAGCATCGATAAATAGTTTGTTTTACCAAAGGCAGAGAGAGCCAGGATCTGTAGACAACAGAACAATATATATTTCATTGTCTTTTTATTTCTGTGTTTCATTTCTGTCGAAGTCAAATTAAACGTTTTATTTTTCGTGGTTGATAAAATGAGTGCGATATTTCATCCTCCAAATAGTTCGTAGTTTGTAGAATTGTGCCAATTATAGAGATCGTTGTTATTACTGCTTATATGAATGTACTTCAGTTATAGATTAAGTACAGAGTGGGTCAAAAGTCAAGCACAAAATAAGTTCAATACGCACCGGATATTTAAAAAAAATTAATACGATAAGTAAAACAATGATGAATACACGCGTACTTTATTACATAATGAACAAAACGAATAATGATAATAACACCATGATATGAATATAATGCCAAATGTTTTGGTGCGTGACGTTCGTTCCACCGTGTAGAATGCAACGTCACAAGTACCGGGTTAAGACAGACACGAGAAAGTATCAAGATTCTTGATTTGCACAAGAATCGTGCTTAGCGTTAGTACGATAATATATTTCACTGCTGTCCATTTATAGCTTTTCCCTAAGGAAATTTAATGAAAGTTGCTCAGGCTTATGTTCAGTTCTTCAAGCTCTATATACATGGTTCCTGACCTAGGAATTGTCCTTGGTGTTGTTGTTTAAACACAGGCAACTCATTTGAGTGCGTTCAAGTCATTATTATTCCGGGATATTTTTCAGAAAATATCTCTTTCTCTCAATTTATATGTGGATTTGTGTGTGTGTGTGTGTGTGTATGTGTGTGTGTGTGTGTGTAATAGTTTTCTTTTTTTCTTCTTTTTTCTACTAAAATTACAAGCCTTGCAATTATTTGGGTGTGAAAACAGTCAATTATGTTGACCCCAGTGTTCCACTAATATTTATTTCATGCCCCCGAAAGTATAAAATGCAAAGCGAACCTCGGGGAAACTTGAACTCAGAACGCAAAGACAGACGGAAGACAGACGAAATACCGCTGAGCATTTTGTTCGGCGCGCTAACAATTTTGCCCGACTGCAACCTTCATGACAACAGTAAAAATGACAATAGTGGTGAAGATAGTGAAATAAATACTTTCTTTTGCTCCTGACTACACTATCCAATAGGCTTTTTTGCATGATAGTAGGGCGTTGCTTGCAGAACATTCGGCTGTTATTTCTGGCATGCTGAGTGACCACACGACATCACACACATAGGATCTCTTGCTTGCAGTTTGCGTCATAAGTTAGCGCTTATTTTTTCCGATATCACATTATTTCACAGCTTAAGGTATTAAATATCAAATCCACATTCACCTACCATAATACAAATAGTGTTTATTGGAACAGAAATACTGTTTATAACAGCAGAAATTGTTTATATTGGAATATAAGTACTATATATGAGAGAAGAAGCATTGAGGATATTGCTGAGGAAAATACCAAAGAAGGTTCTGTAAACGAAATAAAAATACGTTAGGATTCCACAAAGTGAGCTGAAAAACCGATTATCCACATAATCATTAGGTAAATGTCTCGCTGCGATATCCGGTCAAAATATTCTACCTGCTTTATATTCAAACTGGCCAAATCCGGTCCCTCACATCTACTCTACATTGTCATTATAGAAACAAACAATCCCATCATCGAACACTTGAAGCTACAAAATAATCCATGATTGATTCAAAACAATTCTTTTATTCTTTTATTCTCTTATTTGTTTTAGTCATTTCACGGCGGCCATCTTGGAGCATCGCCTTTATCGATTTCAGGACTTATTCATTGTAGGCCTAATACTTATTCTATCGATTTCTTTTGCCGAACTGCGAAGTTACGAGGATATAAACACACCAACATTGGTTGTCAATCAATGCTGGGGTGGCAAACACAGACGCACAAACACAGACACACATACACACACACATACACGACGGGCTTCTTTCAATTTCTGTTTACCAAATCCACTCCCAAGGCTTTTAGGCCCGAGGCTATAGTAGTAGACACTTGCCCAAGTAGCTACGCAGTGGGACTGAATTCAGAACAAAGTGGCTGGTAAGCAAGCTACTTACCAGACAGCCACTCCTGCGCGAATGTCAATAAATAAGCGTTATATGTCACATAATAATCATCATGCTAAAAAGTTAAAATCTGAGAAAAATACTATCAAGGGAAATAACTCCAATGAAGTCCATTGTTATGTGATTTTGTTCTTTGTGAGAGTGAATTTGTTTTGTTGGAATATATATTGGAAAAAGCACCCGATCAAACAAAGCCACGGACAATCTTTCTTACAATGTCTTTGCACGAAGAGATGGTCATGATTGGATGTTCATTTAAGGTTAACTTGGGTTGAAACAACAACAGGACTGACATGTTTCATGTTCATAATTAAGTATATAAATAGGTAAGCTTATACATGTAAATAGACGTGCAAATATACATACAAATGGAATCACTGATGTCATGAGAAAGGGAAATATATATATATATATATATATATATATATATATATATATATATATATATATATATATATATATATATATATATATATATACAGGGATTAGCATTGAGTTGCTTCTCCAACATACTGAAAATTTAGAAATAGCAATCAAAGAACTACTGATTCTAAACTACAAATGTTTCTCTAAATGGATGGCGATATTTATGGCACACATAGAACAAAAAACCGGAGGGGAAAGCATAAACAAAACAAGTCTTTAGTTAATCGGATACGATCGTTTCATGGTTAAGAGAATGAAAATTTCCCTATTCCAAATCATCAGTCCGATATTCTGATAAATTTGAAAGTGTCTCTAAAAAAATTCACGGTAATTTTTGGCCATGCGACACCAAAAATCAACGATAAGAAAGGCACTTACGAATTCATCGGCTAGTGAGTTCAGGCATCCCATCTCAAAGAAATCTATTCCATGTGCGTCACACATACGGGACTATTTGGATCTTCCCTGAAACAGCTGTAAGACTCTATCCATAAAATATATTTCTAACTTTACCATTGTTCTCTTTATCCTTTTCTCTATTTATACATACACACGCCAATACACGACTTATAATCACCGATCCTGTTTATACAACGATTGGGGCGTAGCTAGTCGGTATACAGCACTTACTCGGTATTACCTGTATCTTTGGGTTTGGTTAAATCCAATACCCTCCTTAATCTTATATATATATATATATATATATATATATATATATATTCTTCTCCCATGACATAGGTTTTTCCATTTATCCATCTGTCTCTATCTATCTGTCTGTCTATATACAATATTGATAGCAGCTTCGTAATCACAAGGTCTGATGTCCGATCTTCTACATTTCGTCTTGGATAAATGTCTACGGTCACAGTCTCGGTATGTGACTGAAATTGAATTGTGAGAAACTATGAGTGTAGTCTCGTCACACGCACTCTGAGTCACGCTGAATCTACTTGAGGCTTAAGTGAGCAATAAAATTGTGTGGAACACTCGGTCATTGATTGTGGAATTTAAGGAATTGGTAGGTCAGTCGATTAAACGAGAAGGTTCAGTTTATTTAACAGTTTCATGGCCGAAACCGTTGGAGATCCACTTGACTTTTTATTGCATTTGTTTTTGAATTTCTGTGTAACTGACTTCGATTTTTGATGCTCAAAAACAAAATTTTCACTCAAATATGGTACGAACTAACGAGAGAACATATACGTAAAAGCTCTCTAAAGTCACAAGTTTCTGTCACAAAGAGAACGAATAAGTCATTTTGGGTAAATGAGATGGCCACGTCTGGAAAATCATTGACGTGAAATATGGACGTTCAGGAATAAACTGGAATAAAACGTCAAAACCAAATACTACTACTACTACTACTACTACTACTACTACTACTACTACTACTACTACTACTACTACTTCTGCTGCTACTACCGCCGCTGCTGCCGCTGCTGTTGCTGCAGCTGCTGTTACTTCTAGTCGAAGGCAGGTAGACTTGAACGTGAAAGAGGAATTTCTCTTAAGCAAAACGATTACGTATGGCAATGGCATCACGTTCCGGAACTCTTTAGATTAATAATTCATCATATTCTACAGGTATTTCCTTCTCATTTGTCTTCTTCAATTCCTCATCCACAATGAGTCCAAATCCACTGGCATCTGTATTAACCACCGTGTCAAGGCCTTCGTACTCACATCGCGGGACCTGTCACATTCTCTTCTTTATTTAAGTCATTCCTGCAGGTGTCGTGTTTTGTGTACATGTTATTATTATTATTATTATTATTATTATTATTATTATTATTACTATTATTATTATTATTATTATCATTATTGTTGTTGTTTTTGTTGTTGTTGTTGTTATTATTATTATTATTATTATTATTATTAAATTGATAAGAAGAACAAACCAAATACAGATAGAATCTCGTTGAAAAGCATGTTGCTTTCGGTGTTTTGTTTGCTCTTAGCATTCCTACTAGTATTATTGTTACTATAGCTGCTGTCGCAGTTAATGATTTTGGTGAAGGCAAGAAGAAGGCGCCGAGCTGGCAGAAACGTTAGCACACCGGTCGAAATGCTTAGCGGTATTTCGTCCGTCTTTAGGTTCATAGTTCAAATTTCGCGAGGTCGACTTTGCTTTTCATCGTTTAGGGGTCGATGAAATAAGCACCAGTTACGCACTGGTATAATTGACTTAATCCGTTTGTTTGTCTTTGTTTGTCCCCTCTCTGTGTAGCCCTTTGTGGGCAGTAAAGAAATAAGAAACGTTAGCACGCCGGGCGAGCGGTATTTCGTCTGTCTTTATATTCTGAGTTTAAATTCCGCCAAGATTGACTTTGCCTTTCATCGTTTTGGGGTTGATAAATTAAGAACCAGTTTCGTACTGGGGTCGATCTAATCGACTGGCCCCCTCCTCCAAATTTTCAGGCCTTGTGCCTAGAGTAGAAAAGGATATTGGTGATGGCAATAATGGCGAAAACTTCTCTAGAATCGCTTGTGATGCTGGTATTGGTGGTTTTGTTGGGAATATCGAGTGTGCTAGAAATGGTGTCGGTGCTGGTTATGTTCTTGAGAGAAATGCTTCATCTTTATTTTCTATTCTGTCTTATTTTTCTCTGATATATATTTGAAAAAAAAAAGAAATCTTTTCCCTTTATCCTTACGTTTTCTCAATATTCCTTAACTTGCGAAAATGTTTCCTATTTTGCTCACAATGGTGACGTCGATGATGTTGATGATGTTGATGATGATGATCGTCGTTGTGATGACGATGACAACCACCACCACGTCGTCGTTGTCATTATCGTCATTGTCATCATAGTCGTCATCATCGTCGTTATCGTGATCATCAACATCAGCAGCAGCAGCAGTAGCAGTAGCAGCAATAGGACCAACTCCAGCAACAATATCGTTGTCGTCGTCGTCGTCGTCGTCATGTAAGTTTTTTCTGCCGTCACCTCCACCCTCCTCGTCCTATCTTCTTTCTCCGTTTCTTCGTCCTCAGCTCATAACCACCACCACCACCACCACCACCACCACCACCATTTTCATCACAGGCATGACTGCTTCATGTTGTCCCTTTTCACTCACTCCTCTCCTTTCATACAAACACTACTTACCATTCTACCTCTAACTCTTCAATCACTTCATCTTCAACTGGTATTTTCATTTGCTAAACACATTAGCCTTTAAGCAATCCGTTCCCACGTGACTACTCCGTTTCTCTATCGTTTATAGTTATGAATCTGTTGAAAACATGATTGATTCGTGTGCTCGAAATGTGTCTGCGGAATTAAGAAAACGAATTCTTTCTAAAACACTTTATGTATCCCGTGTTGTATGTTACTTTTTCAGTGTCATGTAGTGATACACACAAACAAACTAATCACAAAAATATCAGGAAATTTTCATCTTCATGTATATGGATGTATATTTATGAATATATTTACGTTTGCATGTATATGTATATATATGTATTAATATTTGCAAGTATGTGAATATGTATGTATATATGTCAGCATATAAATGTACGTATAAATACACACACACACACACACACTCATATATATATATATATACATATTTGTGTTTATGCGTATATGTATGCACACACACATGTAAATATATGCGTGTCTATGTATGTATATGTATATATGCACATATATGAATATATATATATATATGTATATATATATATATATATATATATATATATATATATATATATATATATATATATATATATATATATATATATATATATATATATATATATATATATATATATATATATATATATATATATATATATATATACATATATATATGTATATATATGCATATATATATATATATATATATATATATAGATATGCAGGGCAGGGAATCATCAATTAGTAATAAAATTAATAATTAACAATTCTGCCGGGTAGCTCAGTATGAAAAAACCTTCTTCGGTAAAAAACATTTATAATCATAAATATATAGGGATTGACAGTAACCTGCTTCTCCAACATACTGAGAATTAAGAAATAGCAGTCAAAGAACTACTGGATGGTTAAACCGCAGGAATTCGTACGAGTCTCTTTCCTAAGCGGGACTATTTCTGATACACACTGAATTGAAATTCATTAGGGCGAGGGATTTTGAACTTACTGGCCGATAAATTTCTTAGCGTCTTCCTCACGTGGTACTGATGTTCACATGGTCAAAATTAACGTGAGTTATTTAGACATTAACAAATTTATTAGAATATTTAGCTGAAGATCAGAATAGAGTATTATGTACTCTTAACTGTGAAACAATTGTACTAAATTAACTAAAGGCAAGTGTTTTTTTACTCTTCTCTACTGTTTTTTGTTCTGTGTGTATCAAAAATATCGCTATCAATCTAGAGTAATAATTTGTAGTTTTGAAATCAGTAGTTCTTTGACTGCTATTTCTGAATTCTCAGTATGTTGGAGAAGCAGGTTACTGTCAATCCCTATATATTTATGATTATATATATATATATATATATATACACACACACATACATATATATATGTGCGTATGTATTCATTTTTTATGTGTGTAATATGTTTGTAAAATGTGACGTAATGTTATTATTGGTTGTGATGTTTTACATGTATGCATGCATATATATGTGCATGTGTCAATCTACGGAGTATTTGCATGCCTACATGTGCATAATGTAATGTAAACACCCCCCCCCCCCCACATACATATAGACATACGCATGCACACATATACGTCTGCAGATAATTTTTCCGTCATAGCCCCGGGTTGCATGGTTTACAGAAACCCTCTTCAGCACAGCGCAGCGCTTTGTCACGTGTCACAGTATATTGCCCTATCATTCGCAAAATCTGTTTCTAGAGAAAATTATTCGTCAGTTTTCCATTTTCCCCGCGCCCTAATTTCGTCATATCGTACGTTCTTTCTCTGCGGATCGCTTAACACAACTTTCCCCATCCATCACCTCCCATACACCTCATACGTTCCGTCCCACTGCATTCATTTCTTTTGCTCATTGCGTATGATTCCAACTATCCACAGCTTTTCTTTGTTTCTTTGTGTTCTTTCGCACAGGCACACTAGTGACTCACATTCAGTGGGACATCATCTTGTTTAGTTCCAGACTGCGTATTCAATATCGTGTATCGTTAGTATGTATCACGCACTAGCGCCCGGATACATGCAGAACAGGGTACGCGCATGCACTACCCTATGTACGTTTATCTGTACGTATGTATTAGTTTATGTATGTAATATCTGTATCTGTATATATATGCATGCATACATACGTACACACACAAACAATCAACAAACTACACGCCCCATATATATATGAACGTACAGAACGTGTTACACATATGACTTTACCAATTATGGTACTTATATATATATATATATATATATATATATATATATATAGATAATGGAACAAAAACGCAATAGAGGACAATAAAACATCCGGAGAGATAGAAAGGCGGACAGGAAAAACAACAATTAGAGGGACAAGAAATAAAGGATGGGTCATTCGTGGCCTTATATCGTCAGTTAAATTACTAGATATACATACATATAGGGACAACATGGTACACAATTACAACTAACAAGAATATAACAACAGGTGTCTTTCGGCTGAGGACAAATCAAACTGAGCTGGCGTGTATAAAGTGAAAGCCTTAAGGCAGGAAACATGTTCTCCGTTTTTTCTTTGTTTTTTTTCTGTCTTTGTCGTCGTACACATTCGTTAGTTTTCTTACAACAAATCTAATGCTCCTAGCTTAAAATTTTGGGGGTTAAACGGATCGAACAGTCTCACGTGTAACTGCCCGAAACTGTAAGGACATTTGGTAATTTGACTGACGAAAGAAGGCCACGAATGACCGGTCATTTTTTTTCTTGTTCCTCTAATTGTTGTTTATCCTGTCCGCCTTTCTCTCGCCTATCTGTCCGGTTGTTGTATCGTCCTCTATTGCGCTTTTCTTCCATTATCTATCTATCTATCTATCCATCTATCTATCTATCTATCTCTCTATCTCTCTCTCTCTCTCTCTCTCTCTCTCTATATATATATATATATATATATATATATATATATATATATATATATATATATATATATTAGTTAAAACTAACGAATTATCGCAAAACGATTACTAGTTTGCTCTCAGGCATTCAATGTATATATATATATATATATATATATATATATATATATATATATATATATATATATATATATATATATATATATATATATATATATATATAAAACGGCTGAACATGTGTGGATCTAAC
>NC_142934.1:110272143-110309643 GCF_046866305.1 Octopus bimaculoides | reverse complement strand
GTGTGTGCGTGTGTCTGTGTGTGTATGTGTGTACATGTGTGTGTCTTTGTGCTTGTGTTTTCTTCCTCTACGCCGTTTGTCAATCGGTGTTTGTTTGATCACGACCTCCGTCGCCTAGCGGTTCGGCAGCAAAATCCGAAACAAATAGAAATACGGAGGACGATTCAGCATTCCTATGACCGAGCCAAGTAAATGAAGTAAAAATAAAATAAAATATTTATGCAAGTAAATCTGGAATCAAATAGGTTTCTTTAATATAAGGAGCCATATTCAAGTGAATCAAAATTCATTTCTGCAACGATTAGATAAACATGTTAAGTAGTAATGATCACGTGACCATCGTGTCCCGTTACATTATGTAATAAAGTATAGCCATATTTGCAAGCGAGTTTGACTTGGTTGCAATGGTTACGTTATGCTTTCGTCGAATGTTTTTTAATACCTATGTGGTCGAATGTAGATACCTAAGTCTCTCGGCCATCCTTCGTATGCCCCGATGGAACATCTGGGATGTGACAGCAATAGGGAGGGAGGGATACATCAGTACTGGGCTGCTACCCAATTTCAGCCTAAGAGACTGTATCAACAGGAAATAAACTGCCTTGCCTAAGAAGCAAGGATAGACCTAGGAAGCTGCACCGTTTCCTGTCAGCCTTGACACATTTCCTGTGTCCTTATGTTTACAAGGGGGGACAATCACCTCCACCCAGCTAAGCCTGCATCCAGAGACATGTTTCTCAGTCTTTGCTCGTCTCCAGAAACATGTCTCTAGATGCAGGCTTAGCTGGGTGGAGGTGCTTGTCTCCCGCTTGTAAACATAAGGACATCGGTCAAGCAACTGAACTCACAACATTATGCGTAGTCTATAACATATGTATGTTATCTCTACAATGCATAGTATATAACGTATGTATGTAATATTTTCAACCAAGCACTTCTATTTTACACACGCGTCTGTTTTATAGCAAATATAAGAGGAATAGCACAAAGTATATACCAACCAACTGAACTCTTAGCGATATTTGCAGACCTTTACAACCTGGTGAAATTCATGTCGTTGTTGGTCAATTATTCCTCTTATATAATGTATTTACCATTGAGGACCATACTTATCTTATGTTGTATTATATTATAATGCATTTATACTCAAGGATTAAACATGATTATAACTCAAGGATTATACATGATTAGTGATATGCCATTGTAGACCCATGTCGGTTTTACCATACTTTGGTTATTCTTGACCAGTTTCATTATCTTGAGACATATTGCTTTTATAATTGGTATTGCTATCCTTTGATGTTTTTGTCCGTTCCAATGGATATTTGTTGATTCCTGCTATAGTTTGAGATTTGCAAGCCTTCAACGAGGATAGTATATTATACTCTTTACTCTTTTACTCTTTTCTTCTCTTTCATTTGTTTCAGTCATTTGACTGCGGCCATGCTGGAGCACCGCCTTTAGTCGAGCAAATCAACCTCAGAACTTATTCTTTGTAAGCCTAATACTTACTCTATCGGTCTTTTTTTGGCGAACCGCTACATTACGGAGACGTAAACACACCAGCATCGGTTGTCAAGCGATGTTTGGGGGACAAACACAGAAACACAAGCACCCCCCCCCCCCCCCACACACACACACTCACACACACACACACACACACACACACACACACACACACACACACACACACACACACACACACACACACACATATATATATATATATATATATATATATATATATATATATATATATATATATATACATATACATATATACGACGGGCTTCTTTCAGTATTTGTCTACCAAATCCACTCACAAGGCTTTGGTCGGCCCGAAGATATAGTAGAAGACAATTGCCCCAGGTGCCACGCAGTCGGACTAAACTCGGAACCATGTGGTTGGTTGGCAAGCTACTTACCACACAGCCACTCCTGCGCTTTATAAAACCCCCTTTTGTTTTTATTTATTTGCCTGGAAGAAGAAGCCTGCGTATGAATGTTTGTATGAATGTTTTCAAATATCAGCAACGTAATCTAAAGCGTTTCACCTGATACCGAGAGACTGATTCAAATTAAATGTTGGTTATTCCTTTCGCAGCCGTCGGTTGTCAAAATGAAAAGATCACTAAATTCTATAACTGACTGTTTGGTCTTACGATCACCATAATTTCGAAATACTGGATGCTTTCTATTTCGATTGCTATCTGTTATGATTGTATTGTCGGTTACAAGAATTTCCTAATGTTGTAATTTTTAAGGTAAGATGCAGCATAAGAATACTGTGGCGTCACTATATTTGCTGTTGAATAAGGTAGAGAGTTGTACTTGTTCCGGAAGCCAGGTTCATTTGTGGAAGTCGATCTTGTTCTTAAATATCAGTGTAACTTGTGAAAGTTAGCTGTGCTTATAGGAATCAGGTGAACTTATGTCACGATTATTGAGCGTTTGAATTGTACTACACATTTCTTTGTCTATTTTAAAACATCGTAAAGAGACTTTCCAGAAAAGAGTTTAAAATAAATATATAAAGCAGAAGGAACATCTATCTTCGTTCAAAGATAAATTGCATTACCTAGCCATTTTATTCCTATACAAACATATTTCAATGAATACGATTTAAAGTTATGTGAAGAGCACGTATGAGATATGTATGCAATACATAAATTAATATATGCATTTCACGGACAAAATATCTAGAAAGGAAAATCTAATCAATTTAGTAGCAGCATCAGCGGCAACGTTTTATAGGTACACAGCATACAGCTGGTAAATATTGGTATATTGTTTCAGATAATAGATAAATGTCCTGTGGACTAGAGTTTTCATAGAGGAAACATAACGGATAGAGAACACAGTCTTATTTAGAAATAATACATTTCTAAATCTCTCAGAGAGATTTATGCAGTAATGATACGATGAAGTAGTTGTATGCTGTCAACTTAATGTGACAGTCCCCTGAAGGGAATAATACTACTGTTGGTTAAACATAGGAAGCTGCACCGCTTCCTGTCGGCCTTGACACATGTATTGTGTCCTTATGTTTACAAGGGGGAGACAAGCACCTCCAACTGGCTAAGCCTGCATCCAGAGACACGTTTCTGGAGACGAGCAAAGACTCAGAAACATGTAGGCTTAGCTGGGTGGAGGTGCTTCCCCCCCCTTATAAACATAAGGACACAGAAAATATATCAAGGCTGACAGGAAGCGGTGCAGCTTCCTAGGTCTAACCAACAGCAGTATTATTCCCTTCAAGGGACTGTCACATTAAGTTGACAGCATACACCTACTTCACCGTCTGATTTGTTGAGTTATGGGCTATAGGTTATGTTGGAGTTTGCCTGAGGCTGTTTTGCCTGATTGCATACGAAAATTGTAGAAATATTCTAAAGTAGCCAAATCCGAAAAATGCAAACCCTCTCCGTATAGACCTACCAACAGTGAAGCCTTGTTGCTGTTCACATGAGCGTAAAGCAAAGTTCCATTTACAAATATATTACCTTTCATAGAAGCCTCAATATTCACCATTGTTGGCGTTATGAACAAAATCAGCAACATTTCAGTATTTGGTTTGTCATATACATACTTCAAACAATGTTGTACTTCTCAAGAAGCATTTTCATCAAAGATACTTACTGATGATTTATTGTTTATTGACTTTCTTGGTAATAAACTCGTAAAATTGGTGGTACATATTCAGAGGATATTTATCAAAAATTTCAGGAAAATCCACTCGAGTATAAATTCCTCTGGGTGTAGATTTTCGATTGTCTCTACTTCTGATTACTTCTTAATAAAAATAATCAGATCACTAAGCAGATTAAGTGATTTGTTCCACCCTAGTTTAAAATGGTAGCAACTATTTTTCAGAAGATTCCAGCATTTTTGTCATTATGTCGTTCATTCCATGTTTTATGTTTTAGACAGTGAAGAACAAGTTGGAATTTCTTACCAAATATTCCTCAAATATTGCAACAGCTTTCAATTATCGAGAAACAAAAGTTTTATTTCGTCACACACTTTTACAGGAAGAAGGATAAAACGAACACATCAAAAGTATTAAAAGTATAAAAGATGAAATTATTGATCGAAAAAAAAACAAACAAATAAAATCGCAGAACTACCTCACCGAGAAAACAAAGAAAAAGAAAAGAGGGGGAATTAAGCAGCAAAAGATAAAGTAGGGTGGAGTAAGAGGTTGTACACCTCAGACCAACTGCCATGTTCCACCGAGACTGCCGCGAAGAATATCCACAACTCCCCCTCGAGGGGTTCATTTCTCAGACGGGTCGCTGTTATCCATATCTTGCAGGCGAAATCAGCTGTGCGGGGTCCGAGAATACCTGACGTCTTGATAGTAACTGCTACAAACAGTGGCTGGTCAGGCTCCTGTATTTGTCGAACTTCCTCTCATCTAGAACATGGTTGTTGCTTAGTTGAGTCGTCCCTTATAATAATGCTTATCATTTCTATATTTGCTCTCATTTGGTAAGTATGATTTATTTTATTTATGAAGTCTTTGTTTCACCTTCTTCCGAAATATAACAAAATCGCCATTTTGTTTTTTAATGTCATCTATTGCAGCCTCTGCATTATATATTTCTAATATATTCAACCAAATCTTCGGGATATATGCCTTACTAGATGGAAAATTTGGGTTGTTGCATTGTGAGGATGGGGAATTTATACTCGTTTTACCGAAGTAATTTTGGTTAATTTATAGTGCTAAGTTCTACTTCTCAGCTTATGATACCTATTTACACTTGTGAGAGCTGGGAAATTTTAAAACTGAATTCCTACATCCGTTAAAGGCTTGCATCACTTCATCGAAGCTCATAAACAGAAACATAGTTTATTTTACCCTGCTTAGTTTTGCCGTGTTATCATCTGTGCTATACCCCTAAAACTTTGGTAACTATTTATAGCAGGTAGAAATATAGAAAATGTTTAGTATAAGTGAATTTACACTGGAGACATCCTCACAGCTTCACCACAGTTCACAATATAAAAACCTAAACGATTTTCTTGAACTTTATATATATATATATAATCCAATTAAAACACAGGGTAAAAATCAGATATTAATTAATATCGATTTATTACCAGGAAGCTAGCACATTGAAAGAATCCGAGAGATTCAGGAAAAATATCTGAGATCTTAGGGGATTAAGGTATATGTTTATATATATAACGTTGACCAGTAAAGTGGACATTTAATGTGCTAGAAATAGACCACTACTCTTTTGAGAACTACTAGGTCTTAGTAGACACAACATGTGGTCTATTTCTAGCACATTAAATGTCCACTTTACTGGTCAACATTATATATATATATATATATATATATATATATATATATCGGCATTGTGTGCCTGTGTTTCTCTCCTCAACATCACTTGACAACCAATGCTGGTGTGTTTACATCCTCGTTATCTAGCGATTCGGTAAAAGAGACCGATAGAATAAGTACTAGCCCTGGGGTTAATTTGTTCGACTAAAGGTGGTGCTTCAGCATGGCCGCAGTTAAATGATTGAAACAAGTAAAAGAGTAAAATAATAAAATAATAAAAGGAGACCTATTTTCCGTCCACCAAAATTCCAGGCGACTAGACTTAAATTGTAACTTTTTACGATCTAAATACAGCGCCGAGATGTATTTCTTACAGCTGAGAGAGTAGAAAAATTCTGTGTTAAGTGCGTTTGCCTAGGAAACATCCTTATGTCTTCATGATAGAGACCTTGTGTTATTTCGGTCTGGAAGCCACATTCCATATCGACCACAAACGTTATTACTAAACCCGCTCCTCTGAAACATAAAATGTTTTGATTTATTGTAAGAGGAATGATTCAATCGCTGGTGTCTTCTATCCTGTTGTTGGGGAAGGAACATTTCCCTATTTCATTAAGCGTTTCATAATCTCATTACAACGGCGGGGATTTTCAAACTGGTTTTGTATAATAATGATGATGATGATGATGACAACGCAGACAATGATGATAATGATGATGATCATGGCGACGACGTCGAGGACGATGATTATGGTAATGGTGATGTTGGTGGTGGTTGTAAGAAAATGATGCTGACGAGAACGAGAAGAACGTCTTCATCAGCGTTGTTAGTGCCGAAACCAGCAGAGATCTGTTGAGATAAAGTCAGCCTCGTTGATGATAAAATAGAAAAAATTTTCAATTAAGATGCGTACACACAAACTCATGGACTATTTATCAGACTATCGGTAAATGTACTTGCTCGAGTTACAGTTGATTGATGTTGTTAACGATACGATAACAGATAAAGCGGCGAAACACATGTATTTCGTTGAATGTCTTGTTGAGCTACATTCTCGAAACTCTCGCGATATGATTCCTGTCGAGGTTTCTATTGATCGTAAATGTATTATTTCTCCCAGTTGGATCCGCAGTCAATACATCAAGGATTATTATCATTATCATAGTCATTTTCATTATTATTATTATTACTATTGTTATTATTATTGTTATTAATATTATTATTATTATTATTGTTATTAATATTATTATTATTATTATAATTATTATTATTGTCATCATCATCATCATCATCATCATCATCATCATCATCATTTACCAGGCGGCAGCTGGCAGAATCGTTAGCACGCCGGGCGAAATGCTTAGCGATATTACATTTTTCTTCGTGTTCTGAGTTCAAACCCTATCGGGGTCAATAAATTAAGTACAGTTGAGATAGTGGGGCCGAGTAATCGACTATTCCCCTCTCCCAAATTTCAGGCTTTGTGCGTATAGTTGGGAGGGTTGTTATTATTATTAAGGCGGTGAGGAAGCAGGATCGTTAGAACGCGGGACAGAAAGTTTAATGGCATATCTAATCTCTTTACTTTCTCAGTTCAAATACTGCCGAGATTAATTTTGTCTTTCGGCGTCGATAAAATGAGTATCAGTCTGAAATACTAATTACTGAAGTTGATGACATCAACCAGCCCGTTCCCCCAAATTTTATATCCTTTCGTTCCTCAAGTCTTTTATTTTGCAGAACATTCAGCAGTAACGGGAAAGTTATCCTCGAACCAGGCTTATTGACCAAATGTTTGCAACAGACTGTACGCTTGATGGTCTTTAATTATTAAGCCAGGGCAACAAACTAAATCCGCTACTCAAACGCAGGAGCAGTTTATAAGATGGACTTCATCAGAGCTCCCGTTAATTTATTCTCCTTCCCCAAGTTTATGTAGACTTGTACCAGCATGCGAAGTCACTGAAGGTACTGAGTAACAGGATCGGACTTACACTGCATAATATAGAAACGAAATTCTGAATTGAATATTATATACCAACTAAATTAGAACGCGCTGCACGCTTAGAGATATGAGTTAGCAGATGAAGTGAGAAAGTGGGAAAAAGAGATGAATATTATAATTCATTTATTGAACACAATTGATATAAACACCGATTCTTCATACACATAGAGAGGAGTATGGTCACACACATAAACAGAGGGAGAGAGGGGAGAGAGGGCATGACAAGAGAAAGAATGAAAGAGAGTGTGAAAGAGAAAGTAAGAGAAAGAGGAAGACAGTGTGAATGAGATAAACATTAAAACGTCTGATGCGACATAAGTCAGCGCCGAATAAGCGGCGCTTATCAGCGGCTCCATGATGGTGGTAACAGAACATTTCATAGCTGTCTGTATGGAAGTTGAGGTTAGTTTTTTATGTCTCATCAAATGTCCATAATAGTGTTCTTCCAACAGAAACAAAAAAATAGTTTTCCTAGTTTATAAGTATGCGTTATACTTCAAATGAGTAAAATAGATACTTATTACAAAGGGTATTTTTAGTGAACAACTTCCGGGTGCAGGAGGATCTGAAAAGACGTCTCCAAGACAGGACTAAGTATTTGAAGTTAGTTGAACGGTTCCCCGCTTCTTGCAGATAGCATTAAAGGGTTTTTACCAACAGAATCTGTATACCCAAGAAGGCAGAATGCCTGTTATCAGACACACGTATTTGAAGTTACTCACAAGTTTCACAATTTACCCACTGAATCCACTCGGGTGTTATGTCAAAACTTAAGTCAGCGGGAGGAAAAGAAAGGTATTCCAGCATGCTGCTTGTACTTATGTCAGTTGAGTATACGGGTGCAAAGAGAAATGACTTAAAAATAGAACGCACCACTCACTGGAAGAGCCGAAGCCATGACCTAATCAATCACGAATCCAATACTTTACTTTCGTTCATAAACGTAAACGCATGCGATAATACAGACGTACATAGGAACGTATGTATGTTTGTATGTATGAGCGTGTGTGTATGTATAAACACACATATAATGTGTTTATGTACATTAAGGCGTATTTATTTTGACTGTTAGTACGATCATCCGTTCATATATGATGCACACACGATAGAATAACTGCAGAGGAAAAACTGCAAGCGCACGCCATTACGGCGGAAGTGATTTCAACATCATTAACTCAATGGATAGAAAGCAGCAACGTGAAGTCTTGGTGTGCAGTGTGTTGGTACAGTAGATAGGGACCTTACATGACAACTGGGGCTGTTTTTATCGCCATCTTGTTTTCTTATCTTTATAACCCTGACACCGATAGATGAATGATGGCTTGACCTGCTATAACTTTGAATCTTATTGCATATCTCTTCCTACTCCCCATTGCACTCCAGCTGTCTCTCCTTTACACAAACCTTTCTCCCTATCTCTCTCTCTCTCTTTCTTTCTTTCCTCTTTCACCCTCACTCATTCAGTATATATCTCGCCCACCCGAACCATTACACTTTTTAAATAACAGCTTCTTCCCCATCATCGCACTTTCGCGATCGCATTTTCTCTTTATCTCACTTTCTCTCTCTGTCTCTCTTTCTGTCTTCCTTTATCTATCCTTGTCTCCCTCATTCTCTCTGTTTGAGTGAACACGTCTCCCCCCTCTCCCCCCTCTCTCTGTTATTCAATTTACTGCGTTGTTTTACTCTCTCTTCTGACATATCATTATTTCTCTTTCTCCTCTATATCTTTCTCGCTTTCTTAATCTTACACACAATCGCACACACACGCTCTTTATCTATCTATCTCTCCTTCCGTCTCTCTCTCTCCTTCCGTCTCTCTCTCTCCTTCCGTCTCTCTCTCTCTCTCTCTCTCTCTATTTCTCACACACACACACACACACACTCTTCCTCCTCTTCTTTCAAATTACCGTCTTGCTTTATTCTCCCTTTCTGCTCTCACGATCTTTGTATTTGCTACGTATTTCCTATTGAGGAAGTGCGACGTTCTTCCGATAATCTTTTATCCCCACGGTCCCACACTGTGTTTTTCTTTAATCAGCTCCCTTTCACCTAAACCATACTACTTTCACTCTTTCCTTCTCCCCTCACTTCCCTCTACATTCTCACTAAATCCACTTCTTCTCTGCTATGCTCTTCATTTCTCAACGCCTTACCATTTCTGTATCTAATCTTCAAGTTTCTTTCACTCCTTTTCCCCCTTATTTATCCTTCTACAACGACTCCGGATTTCTTATGCAATAAGTCCACATATTTTACTCAAACGACAACTCTCTTACCAATTTATCATTATTCTCCAACAATATATTTCCTCTTCCTACTATCACTCATTGACATTCGTTCATTTTACTTTAACTCCAACCAACGCTCCATCACTTCTCTATTTTTCATTCCCCATAATAAATATGCATACATCCATTCGTATTATAAGTACACACACACACACACACACACACACACACACACACACACACACACACACACACACACACATATATATATAACGTATATAAATACATATATTCATTATGCAGACTACATATACACATTATATATATATATATACATACATGCATAGATAGATAGATACATACATACATGCATACATGCATACATACATACATACATACATACATACATACATACATACATACTTACATACATACATACATACATACATACATACATACATACATATATCATAACAATGATCCTTGGATAGAATTGATAAGCAATTAATGCATCGCTACGCGCGTTTCCACATATCGCATGACTCTTAAGATCAGAGTCCGTATTTCTGGCATGACTACCCTATAGTCTTCAGTATCCGTGTGCATCAGGTTCATCATCCTCATGGATTCATTTTTTCAGGGCGATATAACAGAAATGGATGTAACTCAATCAACCTTCGCACTGGTCAAAAGGGATAAACATCCCTCTCTTAAACATCCGTTAATCCATTATCCATCAATCCATTGTCGCCTGAAAAAATGAATCCATGAATATGATCAATCCGATGGCAACAGATACTATGGACTACACTGTAATCATCCAAGGCATACGGACTGTGATTCTAAGACATACGTTACTTGTAGAAACGCGCGTAGTGATGCATAAAGTATTAATAAATTGTTATTATTACTATATTCATTCTACATTATATCGGTACAGTTTGATGCAATCTCCAAAACTTGTTCACCAGCCAGCATCATTAGACTGTAGCCAGCATAATATTAAAGGAACTGTATTTGTATATTGAAAACGTTTCCCGTAAACAAATTGAAAAGAAACATATACATATATTTATTAACAATAATTATAAGCATAAAGCCTATAAACGATCACCGAGTATTTGCTAAAGAAAATAGTCTTACATTGGGGCACATGATCCCTAAAAGGAATAACCACATTTATTTCCATCGAGGGCTTGTATACCTCAATATGAGACTATTTTCTTTAGCTAGTACAGGGTGATCACTTATAGGCTTTAAGCTTATAAGTATTGCTATTATTGATAGAATTTTCACTCGTCACCGCTTGTCCATTTAACGCAGAAAACACAGACATACACACACAAACGCAGGCACACACACACACACACACAAAAACGCACACACACACACACACACACATCACTTAACCAACACTATGTGAGTGATGTTAATCCACATAGACACATATAGAATCCATTTACATATATGTCCATATATTTAGATATCTCTATTTATCTATACTTACCCTTCTGGCTCTCTCTGTGTGTATCTATCAACTATATTTGTCTATTTATCTATCTATACATACATATATCCATGTATATATATATATATATATATATATATATATATATATATATATATATATATATATATATGTATATATATATATATATATACACAAACATATACGTATATGTATATATATATATATGTATGTATGCAGATATATATATATAAATGTGTGCGCACGTACGTGTGTTTGTGTGTGTGTAAATGGACTGAGAGAGAGATCATTTCTATTTTCATTTGTAATCTATATAAACATGATTTGATCTTGGCACTCACTGTTAAGCTGTTGTGCGCACAAGCAAATAATTTGTTTGGTTAGAAATGACAGCTAAATCTCCCTCAAATTACAAAGTTTTCCGGTAACGAATAAAAGGAGTAACAGAATTATATAGTTTTTGTCCCACAATGGCCGAATTAAAAGATGACATAGGCATATCAACAATGTCATTGAGTTGTAGCCCTACTTGATAAACATTGAATCAGGGCTTATGGCACTTATGCCAACTACAACGGATATATATTAGAACGTTTGAAAAGGCGGTGAGCTGGCAGAAAAGTTTGCACGCCGGGCGAAATGCTTAGCGGTATTCCGTCTATCTTTACATTCTGAGTTCAAATTCTGCCGAGGTCGATTTTGTCTTTCATCATTTCGGGGTCAATGAATTAAGGACCAGTTGCCTACTGGGGTCGATCTAATCGATTGGCTCCCTCCCCCCAAATTTCGGGCCTTGTGCCTAGAGTAGAAATGTGTATAAAAACGTTTGAAAACTCCTGAACAATGATGGAATGAGAACCCATGTGTGAAGTCATTAAATCGTTGCTCGACCTGCTAGAAATATCAGCGAAATTTGCTACACACCACACGGTAACTTCTTAAAAGTTATTCAGAATGAATAATGTAGATCTAAACACACGATATATATATATATATATATATAAATATATATATATATATATATAAATATATATGTATGTATCTTTGAATTATTTCATTTATTGGACTGTAGCCATGCTGGAGCATCGCCTGAATTGTTTTAGTCGAGCAAATCGACCCCAGTACTTATGATTTTTTTGTTAAGATACGATACTTACCATATCATTTTCTTTTGTCAGTTCCACTAAGTTAACGGGGTGGAAACAAACCATCACCAGTTGTCAAAAGGTTTTGGGTGAGAGAAAAACAAAGGTACAAAGACACACACAGGCTTCCACACAGTTTTCGTCAACCAAATTTACTCAAAAGTCATAGACTATTTACTCGAATAGTCATAGAGTTGTAGTGGGTAACAATTCTCAAAATGAACCCCAAACCCTGTTGTTGCAAAGCGAACGTAACCACACACCCAAGCCTGCGTCTATATGTTATGAAAGGGAAAATACGAAAAAGACGGAATAATCATTGCTAGATTAACTTTGATCACAGATCTGCTCTGTCATGGCTAACTTCGGACAAAATAACAAGAAAATCAGCAACATTAACGATAATAACCCACTCACTACTTCCATGTCTTTTTCTGTATCTCGCGTATTCTGTTACTTTTAGAAACGTCCCTTAAATTTGGTTTTATAAACTAACCAAGTTTTTCTTATAATCAAATGTCGTTATCTGACTATAACTACCGAGTGTCATTTCTTTTTATTGATCCCAGAATGCTTATCTTGACTGAGAAATCGTTTTGGCAATTCCTATCTAAGAATTAGGTATTTAATCTCGAAATATCTTTCCGTTGCTTTAAACGCAGGGCCCCCTTGAGCACTAAATTATTTCGGTACCTTTTTTGTTTGTTATTTTTATAGACTATCTTTCAATTTTTTTCTTAGTTTTTCTCCTTACTTATTTTCATCTCTCAATCACTTTCTTCTATTCCTCTCTCTCTCTCTCTCTATCTCTCTGTCTCTTTCTCTGTATGTCATGTTAAACTTACCGTCTCTAAGCTAGTCTTTCGTGATAATGTCCAGTTTTATGTATTTGTCAAAGTAAACGGGTATATCCTAAAGCACAGTGGTCTTAGATGTTTCGGCTATTTAGAATATTGGATAAGCATTTCTTCCTTGCTGGAAGTATCTGTGCTAAGCTGTCTAATACATGAAAAAAGAAAAGAAAAAAATGGAGGAATAACGATATTCGTGCGGTCGCTTTATTGCTAGAGTTAACAGCCACATCTTCAAATTTACCCTAGTGTCTTAAAAATGGATGAACACAATGGACGAAGTAATAATGAATATGGGTAGATATCAATTGTTCGCCGATGGGGATTCATTTGTTCGATGAAATTAATTACTTCCTCCTGCATTAACGAAATGGCTGAGTATTTCTCAGACACGTGTATCTTTAACGTGATTCTCAGCTAGATTTAGATTGAGGGTGCACGCAAGACTATGCCTTTTGAATTATAATTACAATCCTCCCAGCGGGTTTATATTCAATTTCCGTCTTCTGAATTACATTTAGAAAGTATGCGCCGATAATTGCTATAAAAATGACGTTCATCCAACCTGTCTTGCTGTGGGATCGAACGCGAGGCCTCGTGGTTGCGAAAGGAAACTCTTAACCATTCGGCCGTACTGAACGCGCAGACTTGAATATATTCTGAAAGAAAAATTCTGAAAACGTTGGAAGTTGCAAAAAAAATGATCTGAAAATTGGGAAAAGATCTGAAAAGAGATCGAACTTTATGAGTTTCTTTCATAGAAACAAGAGTTCTGATTTGATATATCGGGAATAACTGATTGTGTGGGACACTTCTAGTCGTTCATTTTATTAGTTGCGTGCTATGGTTACTGGATCAGAGGCTAACCCGGAGTTACACAAATCAATAAAAAATGCGTGTGCATATGTGTGTGTTTAGGTGCATGCGTACGGTTTATATATTCTTTTGGCCGCAAGCATGAGGTCAGATTTTCTATCGGTTTCTAAAATTCGGGATGGACTCACACATTATAATTGGAACTCATGGGGCAGAAACTATAAGCTTTCTCGGAATGAATTCAGCCTGTAATTTAACATTCCAGCCGTGTCACACAGCGCCACACTTATTCTGAAAGTGACGGAATTGGTATACAAGAGTCTTCTGCAAAAACCTCGGGCCGACCAGAACCTTGTCAGTAGATTTGCTTGACGGAAACTGAAAGAAGCCCGGCGTATATATACATACAGGGGTTGGACAAAATAATGGAAACATCTTAAAATTTCAAACAAATTTCTTTGAATAAGGTGTTGAATCGCCTTTGGCAGCAATTAAAGCTTGAATTCTATGAGTAATGGACTCGTACAACATTTGAATTGTTTCCAAAGGAATTTTTGTCCATTCCTCAGCTAAAACAGTCTCCCGTTCTTGTAGTGATGATGATCGAGGATATCGACTCCTCACTTGTTTTACCAAATTGCACCAAAAATGTTCAATAATATTGAGATCTGGGGACTGAGGTGGCCAGATATGATGTTCAACTTCACTAGAAAGTTCCTCGTGCCATTCAGTAACAATTTTAGCTGTGTGAATTGGTGCATTATCATCCTGAAAGATTGAGTTTCCCTCCGGAAACAGTTCCGCAACCATAGGATGAATTTGATCAGATAAAATGCTTAAACATACTGTTAATTCTGTCATGAAGGGAAACAATTGGACCGGCGGATATCCAAGATATAGTCCCCACCACCAGATCATCACAGATCCTCCTCCATTCTTCCACTGATCTATGGACCGATTCTGCAGGTTTTTACTCCACTCTAAACGCTTTGCAACGTTAATTTTTGCAAGTAGTGGTTTTCTGATTGCAGCCCTCCCGTAAAATCCCGCTTTGTGCAGCTCTCGGCGAAGAGTTTTGTGGAAACTGGGTTCTCGAGGTGGTCATTAAGCTCTACTGTAATTTTGGGAGCTATACTTTTGTGATCCTTTGCAACAATTCGCGTAAGATTCCGACGCTCCCTATCTGAAAGCTTTAGTTTTCTTCGGGAGTTTTGTTTCGACTAGGAGGTTTCTCCCTCTTTCTCAAAGACTGTCATTACTTGATACACCAAACATTTCGGCTGTTTTAGTTATGCCAGCGCCTGCCATACGAACACCAACAATTTGACTTCTTTGAAAGTCTGATAGATGTGTCATTTTAATGAATTCTGATGATATCTGAAAAGAAACAGCAATTTTAGCAAAACATATTAAGCAACACTAATAATAAATCAAAAAAATATAAAACTAATCAAGTTTGTGAGGGTTATGAATCTATGATACTAGGTTTTTCCATTATTTTGCCCAAACCCCGTGTGTATATATATATATATATATATATATATATATATATATATATATATATACAAATATATGTATGTATATGTTTGTGTATCAGAGTTTGTCCCCCACCACTATCGCTTGATAACCGATGTTGGGGTGTTTATGTCCCCGTTACTTAGCAGTTCGGAAAATATATCGTTAGAATAAGTAATAGGCTTACAAAGAATAAGTCCAGGGTTCGATTCTTTCGTCGAAAGGCAGTGCTCCAAATCTGGGCGCATTCTAGCACATTGAATGTCCACGTTAATGCTCAACGTTATATATATATATATATATATATATATATATATATATATATATATATATATATATACATATATATACAGAAAGAAAGATAGAGAGAGAGAGAATGGTAGAGAAAGATGTAGATATACATAGATGATGCAGACATACACACATACATACATACATACATACATACATACATACATACATACATACATACATACATACCAGTTTTCCATAGATATCCTCTATTTCTTTGATTACCAAAGCGATGATTATATCTGCAGTGCAGTTGACCTCTATGACGGTACATCCGACAGATGTAGCCTTGTATCTTTGTTGGAAACCGGCTCCCTCCTCAGTGGAAGATTTATAGTAATTATTAAATACAATACACACACACACACACACACACACACACACACACACACACACACGCACACACACACATACACACACACACTAACACACACACACACATACACACATATGTTTATATATATATATATATATACTTTTATACGTTTCAGTCCAATGACTGTAGCCATGCTGGAGTACCGTCATTAGTGTGTGACGTTTATATATATATATATATATATATACACACACACACACGCACACACACGCACGCATATGTATATATATATATATACTGATACAAATAATAATAATATATATATATATATATTTTATCTTGTTTCACTCATCAGACTGCGGCCATGCTGTGGCACCGTCTTGAGGAAGTTTAGTCGTATCGACCCAGTACTTATTTTGTTTTGAAGCTTTGTGCTTATTCTATCGGTCTCTGTTGCCGAACCGCTAGATTACGCGAAGGGAAATTCCCTAACACCGGTTGTCAAGCAGTGGTGGGAGACTAACGCAGACATAAAAAAAATTAACACAAATACATAAACACACACATACGCACACACACATACACACGCACACATAGACACACACACTCACACAAAACAAGAGAAGTGGCTTAAAGTGGCTAGTGGTGTGTATTTGTACAAGATGAAGAAGTATATATATGCATGTAAGTATATTATACGTGTACGTTAGTGTGAGCGCGCGTGCGCGCCTGCGAGCGTGTGTGTGATGTAAATAATGAAACAATGAAAGGGAAAAAAAAAATCTTAGTTACTTGAACTTCTGTTGACATTTCATTCAACAAGTTCATTGCTGGTCTTCCACCAAACAACAGGATTCACTCAGTTAATCTAGGCTATGATTATACAAAAAAAA
Source organism: Octopus bimaculoides (assembly GCF_046866305.1). Lineage (NCBI taxonomy): Eukaryota > Metazoa > Mollusca > Cephalopoda > Octopoda > Octopodidae > Octopus > Octopus bimaculoides. The sequence goes on along the minus strand of NC_142934.1, from coordinate 110,292,798 downwards.
AAAAAATTAAAATGCACTCACCTGGAAAAATTGAATACTATAATGTTCCAGTTGAACTGTTTACATTCATGGGGCTGAATGAAAAAAAAAGTCCATTAGCAAACGAAAGAATACAAAAGGAAAATTAGAAACAATATCAGATAATACGAAACCAAAGACCCGATGGCCACGTTGTCGTTCGTCTTGCTAGAAATGACTACCAAATCACGTACAATTTATACCGTACTATTTTTCAAATGGAGGGAAATTGAGTATAGGTTTCGTAGTATTCTGATACTGGAAATAAGATATAATATCCATCTCTGGAATAATTTTATTATAATTAAGTCTTTATCAGTTGATTCTGGTTTAAAAGAATTCAGCAGCAGTTGTAATGACAAATATAACATTTTAAATATTTTTAGCTATGTATAAGCAGAACAATATTACAAATATATTGAATAAAATACTGAATACTGCTTTATCAGCCGCGAGAGAACCTTTTTCATAGAAGATTCATGTATGAAAGCACACATACAGATCATTGCAAATAAGAATCGTTTTGTATGGTATTTCCGGCTCGCATAACAGATGGTTCTCATCGGATACGATGTTGGTGTAGTTTTATGCACGATGCACCTATGCCAGAGGATCACCTGAGGCTAACAATGCAGTATTTGATGCTCTAACAAGGTACCAGTGTTAAGTTGGATGGGGTGGAGTGAAGCAAAATCATTAAGTGGGGCAAAACCAGTAATTTTTTATTTGTCATTATTTTCTTATCCGTTTGAAATTATTGCATTGAAAATATCACATTATAATTTTTTACTGATGCACCATCTTTGAGAGTAAAAGGTGGTCAGCATAGCTGTTGTTGAAGTTGAGAGTTTCAAACATAGTCAGGTGACAGGCACATTTTTCAAGAAATTTTTCCTCAACTTTGACCCGATTGTAATTGATGTACGTCATAAAATATCTGGATAATAGGCGCAGGAGTGGCTGTGTGGTAAGTAGCTTGCTTACCAACCACATGGTTCCGGGTTCAGTCCCACTGCGTGGCACTTTGGGCAAATGTCTTCTACTATAGCCTCGGGCCGACCAACGCCTTCTGAGTGGATTTGGTAGACGGAAACTGAAAGAAACTTGTCGTATATATATATGAGTCTGTGTCTGTGTTTGTCCCCCCAGCATCGGCTTGACAACCGATGGTGGTATGTTTACGTCCCCGTAACTTAGCGGTTCGGCCAAAGGAACCGATAGAATAAGTACTAGGCTTACAAAAATAAGTCCTGGGGTCGATTTGTTCGACAAAAGGCGGTGCTCCAGCATGGCCGCAGTCAAATGACTGAAACAAGTAAAAGAGTAAGAGTAAAAAGAGTATATATTGTGATACTTAAGAATGAAGATTCTTTTCTCTGTTGCATTCCAAGGCAATTTCTCCCCAACAGTAATGTCCAATTAGAAACTTTTCAATTTTCAGAACAAAAACAGAAATGATCAAGAAACGTTTAAAGTGGACAAAATAAGTAATGACTAATTTCTCTTGTTCAACTACATGGTACTAGTTGTGTTTGAGATGAGATGTCTGAAGTTCGTGTGACACGGGTGGACAGGATGAGGAATAAGGAGGAGCGAAGGTGAGTAAGAATGAGAGAAAATCTAACAACAAAAATGGATAGACAAATGTTGTGGTGGTTTGGCCACATGGAGAAGATGGATGAGGAGGGTAATGAAGGCAGAAGTGGTAGGCAGCAGAACCAGAGGAAGACCTCGGTTTGTGTAGATGGATGGAGTTAGTAAAGTTTGGTTGTTAGAGGTGTTCGAGTGAGAGAGGCAAGAGAGTTCATAAATGATAGGAAAGATTGGAGAGTGTTTGTGGACGGACGAATGTGTTATGATGTTCCTCAAAGCGATACGGAACCAGCATGATGCGGCGGGGGTTGCGTTCTATGCTTTGACTCGAGCATATAACGGGGCTCACCTCTTTGAGATGGGAAATAAAGGGAATGCCTGGTTTGTGTCTTGTTGTGGCTTCCCACTCCTAAGAAAATGGGGAATAGGCCTGGGTGTATATAAATTTGTCTTTTGTATACTTAATGAGAACGGAGATAATTTCCTGAAATAGCATTATAAACACTGTTATAGAGTTTTTGATGCCTTTGAAGAAGGCTATTTGCTTAGCTACTAACATTTTCGTATGGTACTCAACATTTGCAAGCATTTATGACTTTTCTGATGCAGTAAATATTATTTATGCTCCACTCCCCATAAAGATTGCCTTTTGGTACAAAAACTGCTTTTTTTGCTAATAATTAATTTTTGATAAACGGGCATTTAATCTCAATGTGACTTAAAACTTAGAAAAGTCTCAGAAAAGATATGAAGTTATATTGTAGTTATTTATATTAATGAGGATCTCTTACCACGCCTCTCAGCTACGGAATTATGAAGAATAAAACGTATGAAAACTGTAAACCTTTACTTGCATCTAGCGATTTTCGAAGAGTATGATTGGCGGCTGTGACTTGAGTTAGACAAACACCAAAAGAAGGTTGTTTAAATATGTATATGAATATCATATACAATATGTTTTATAAATACATATTTAGTAATATATTCTATGGATGCAGCTTGTATAGTAAATAATTTCTCAGAAAGCAAACCAGAGGAATAGATGATCCTTTCGTTGTTTCTGCGCGGTAAATGCCATCGGTGGTGGTATCAGTCACCCCTTTGTCATAAAAGTTAGGCTTACTTATTCGAGCACAACTGATGCCTACACGTGTTAAATTAAAGTTATTAATTTAAAGTTAACACGGCGAGCTGACACTATTGCATCAGCGCTGGCTTTACGTTCTGAGTTGAAACATAGATGAGATCAGCTTTGTATTTGCTCCGTTTGGGGTCGATGAAATAATTAGCAGTGGAGCACTGTGGTCGGTGAAATAGGTACCAGTAGAGCCTCTCCACCCACCAAATTCTGGGCCTTATACCTTTAGTAGAACTGATTGTTTTAAAGTACGTTTAAGAATTAAAACGGAGCGTTTGCTGATGATGTGTCTTAATACAGAGTGACGTGTGAAGTTTATTTAAAAATTGGCGCTGACTTGGAATTTAAAAAATGAAAATCGGCACAAACATAATCACAAGATCATGTGCGTTTTCCACATGCAAACTCAGACACGCACACACAAATGCAGTTGAATGTGCATGTAAATGTCCATACTCTGGAACACCGATGAGGATATAAGGAATAGCAAGTATCCAGTATCGTTGAGAGCGTTGCTTCCAGGATATCAAGAGTTTGAACAAATACAACAAGCCATATTGTTCGATAAGCTAACAGTTCCTCCGCTCCACAGAGTCCATTACCCTGCATATATGCGTTTACGTGATGGTACATATGCTTGTATGCCTGAAAATCCTATACAATAAAGGTTGCAAATTTTCCCACAAGGGTAGCAATAATGGGGGAGGAGATGAGTCAATTACATCGACCCCAGTGTTTCCCTGGTGCTTAATTTATCGACCCCTAAACAGTCCCAGTGTTTCGTCGACCCCGAAAGAATGAAAGGCAAAGTTGACCTCAGCAGAATTTGAACTAAGAACGAATCGGCTGACGAAATACCGCTAAGCATTTCGTCCGGCTTGCTAACGATTCTGTTAGCTCACCGCCTTACATTCCAATAAAATAAAACTTAGCTAGACATACACTTGTCTGTGAGAGTATAGTCTCAACCCATAACAAAAAGTCTCCGAGTAAAGAAATGGTTGATATTTGTTTCGCATTTAACAGAACTCATCAGATTCATTTATCAAACACTCAGTAATAGAAATTCGAAAGCACAAATCTCCATACTAAAAGCATAAACTATTAATGGTGATATGAAGTTAATTTAGCAGATGGAATGTTAACAATCGGGAATTTATTAAGCGACGCAAAAGTACAACGTCATTTAAGTAAATATGTATACAGAAACCACATAAAATATAACTTACTCATTTAATCTCACTGTGAGTATATAATCGTCGATGAAGTCATTTAATGTGCATCTTTTAACTCTAAATCACCAAATCTGTTATTATTATGCATTCAATCACTAAGTGCATGTATATTAAATAGTAAATTACTAAAAGCAGGTTTAGAAAAACATATTTTAACTGATTGCAATATTCATAGTTATATAAATAACATGGCAGCTTTGGCATCTTCGTTTACTCACTCGCACGCACGCACGCACTCGCACGCACGCACGCACTCGCACGCACGCACGCACTCGCATACACGAGTGGGTGGTTTTGCATACGCCTATTTCTGTACGCACGTGTTTGATATTTGGAGGTTTTTTTCGTGAAGGATAGATAGGAGGAAGAGAGTGAGTGAGTGAGAGAGAGAGAGAGAGATAGAGAGATAGATAGAGAGAGAGAGAGAGAGAGGGAGAGAGAGAGAGAGAGAGGGAGAGAGAGAGAGAGAGAGAGAGAGAGAGAGAGAGAGAGAGAGAGAGAGAGGAGTGTGTGTGTGTTTACTGGGAAACTTAAAACGCTGGCAGGTAGCGTTTGATTATTTGAGTCTAATGATCCTAGATTAATACTCAACCATGAATTCTATTTGAAAATATGGAAAGAGTGCTTCAGTCGAATGAACTATAATGTATTATTATTATTATTGTTATTGTTATTAGTAGTAGTAGTAGTAGTAGTAGTAGTAGTAGTAGTAGTAGTAATGGTACTAGTAGAAGTAATGGTAGTAGTAGTAGTCTGCGCGTTCATTTATTTTTGTTTTGTCGTATGACAATATAACAAGATGTTTGCATACTAAGATCATTAGCTTCACTTCTACAAACAAATGTATTTCTTGTTTTCTTTTCTATTTTTTTTTTTTTGAATAGTGGATCTTGAAGCACTTGAAGCTATAAATAATAGCACGTAAAAATATGACGTTAACAAATATAATAATTTTGTTTATGGAACGTTACCCTCTTTTACCCCTTTTAAGCTCTGACCAACATAATCTCTCATAAAACCTTCCCAGCCATCTTATTCGCAGATTCTAGGCCTCTCGCTATATTGTTCACACAATCCTTTCAGTTTTTAAATGCCAGCCTGTAATGTCAGTGAGGTTGAGCTGCATTTCCTTGGCAGCAGTTCAAACGGTCATATTAGAGTCCCTTACTGAATATACATTGAAAGTAATTTAGCTGTTGTTTCAAGCAAGCTTCTTGGTCAGGTACAGAATTTATGCGGTCTACGGTTTTACAAAGGATGTCCATGCCAGATATAGATAAAATGATAAAACTCGGTTTCCCGCAATGAATGCCTGCTCTGTTTAATTAAACAAAACAGTGTTAAAAACAAATGTAACGTCCCTATTTTCATACTCACTTCTTCGTGCTCAAGTGGAGGCGCAATGGCCCAGTGGTTAGAGCAGCGGACTCGCGGTCATAGGATCGTGGTTTCGATCCCCAGACCGGGCGTTATGAGTTTTTATTGAGCGAAAACACCTAAAGCTCCACGAGGCTCTGGCAGGGGATGGTGGCGAACCCTGCTGTACTCTTCCACCACAACTTTCTCTCACTCTTACTTCCTGTTTCTGTTGTGCCTGTAATTCAAAGGGTCAGCCTTGTCACACTGTGTCACGCTTAATATCCCCGAGAACTATATTAATGGTAAACGTGTCTGTGGAGTGCTCAGCCACTTGCACGTTAATTTCACGAGCAGGCTGTTCCGTTGATCGGATCAACTGGAACCCTCGACGTCGTGAACGACGGAGTGCCAGTCTCTTCGTGCTATTATAACAGATCATGTCGTGTATCTATTTTTCCTTTTTGTTTGTTTGCATTTATTCATGCATTGTTTTTTGTTTTGCTCTTTCTTTCATTCAACTTCATCAATGTGAACAGGCCACTTGGAACATTTTAATATTCGAAAGTTTTCCAGTTTAATGATTTTTAATTCTTTTCGATCATAGCGTAAGTTAACTTAACGACTCCTATTCTTAGGTGAAAGACCAGCTGTGAAATTGTATTCAGGGATATACAAATAATAATTCAAGTGACAGCTAGTTTTATCAGTTTATCTACGGCTGGCATGGGCATCCTTTGTAAAACCGCAGACCACATCACACATTGCACATGTTAAATCGAGCCACACTATCAAACAAAGCAACAACAAAAAAGAAAAGAAAAAAAAGAAAGATTAATGTATTTGATTATTGTATGTGGTTTATTCTGATTGTTTTAGTGTATTACCGTGAAAGAATATGTTTACCGGATCAGAAAGGGGGCAACTCTATAAGAAAATCCCCAAAAGAAAAGATTACAATTACAACTAAAACAATGATACATAAATGAGGTAAAGCGACATGTCGTTGGGGCAAGAATAAGATGTACCAGCAACTAGCTTCCACCTTCCTGAACGAAGATCATTCGAAAAAGGTGGGAGTAAATGACAGATAACAAGTAGGTATCAGCCACTGAAGATGTAAAATGATGATCAAACGTTATGACAAGCAGTTAGCTGAGGCTATTGGTGCTCAGCTCGATGTTTATTAATAGTAATTCTATAAGGGAAACAATTTTTCGTTTGCCACAGTGAATGCCTATCTGTGTGTGGGTATCTGTATATAACGATATATATATATATATATATATATATATATATATATATATATATATATATATATATATATAGGGAGGATTCACAAAAAGAAAAGACGAAGACAGGTGGTGTAGAGAACAAACAGATGTATTAGTGTAACGCTCGGGAATTGAAAATGTCTTTAACGTTTCAAGCCTACGCTCTTCCACAGAAAGGAAGACAGAAAAAAACGAGAGAAACAAGCAGAGAAATATATATATATATATATATATATATATATATATATATATATATATATATATAGTTAAAAAAAACAATAACAAGAAAACAAAAAAACAATAAAGTGAGGACGTGATATGGATAGTATTATTGGACGCTCAGGAAAGGAAAGATATATATATATATATATATATATATATATATATATATATATACATATATATATATGTATGTATGTATGTATATATAATAATACATGTATATATATAACGATATAATATACATATATAATCAGTATATAGATACACGCACACACACCTGGGTAATGGGAAGTTCAACAACAGGTTTAAAAACTTGATATTTGAAGCTATTACAAGCAAGCTAATTTAGAACTTGCTGACACCTTAGCATATCATTTCTCTTGATAAATTAGGCAATGAAATGTTGCAAGCGATTGTCAATAAAATTTAATGTAGCTTATTTTGATTTCAATTTAGCAAGAATAACATTCTTAGGATCAACGACTGCAGGAATTTCGTATGTTGATACAATGAGTAGCTTTTCAAAGGAGAAATTCAACATTGTTTCCCCCCCCCTCTTTATTTTATAGGTATTGTTTTCTGTAACAGTAGCTTTCATTGTTTGAATACAAAGCATTTCTTCGTAAACATTATAATTGCAAGTCAAACTGGATCAACTTTCACCGATAGCCAGTTAAATTGAACAAAACAGAGAAGAGACGTCAATACATTAGCAACAGAGAATGAGTAGCGAACACGTGAAAAATAGCCAAAATGGAAGTGTAGGAAAGCGAAAAGTTCGAGAAGTGAACTCTGCCAGTACATTTGAGTCTATGTGGGTGGGGTGGAGGTAGCAAGCTCCCTCTATGTAACAGATTCTCATCAGAAAGTCTGCGCCGTCCAAAAATGCTCTTATCTGATTCTCAAATAGATGTTATGAAGGTTTTCTAATTTTCTTTCTCTACTCTACCATCATCCTCTTGTTTTAAGAAAGAGCTTTTTCTTCCGAAAATAATCTTTAAGACCACCTTAACACGGCTGTTTCGTATGAATCGACGATAGTGCTATTTTTAGCCCCAGGAGGACACCTCTTCCAGCTGGTTATGCAGTGCACTCTGCACTCGATATATATTGCAAGCGGGGAGAGAATTCACTACTATTTTAGCCTCGAGATCATCAGACCGTACGGTTTCGACCTTCTTAGGGCCATCCTCGCTGATGGATATTTGTCGGCTAGACATAACATTAGTTCACTGCAGCTCGCAATATACAGAAAAATAAGTGACAGGCCATCACTGATCTCGCAACAAGCAAGAACTAGCAACTCAAGAAGATCTCTATACGAGATGAAAATAGTATTCAACCAGAAAAGTAGTGTTTAACTTCACCTAAACATGGCTGTTCCCTAGGAATCGACGTCACCGCTATTTTATACCCCTTGAAGACACCTGTGTGTCACTTATTTTTCTATATATTGCGAGCTAGAGTAAGCAACTGCTATACATAGCGGACGAGTATCCATCAATGAGCATAACCATAACCTGTGTTGAAATCGTACGGTCTGATGGTCTCGGGGCTAAAATAGCAGGGAGTTATCAAAAACGCTACTTTTGATAAAGATTTCGCCACGGAAAGAGATCTCAGCCCACTGCTTCTATTCATATCAATATAGAGTTGTATGAAAACATTAAACTATGTGACTGCAAAAGATTATACATCTTACCAAGAAATTTCCAACAATATATTAGACCTTTATAGAGATGACTTGTTCGCATTATCAAAAAGAACAAATCGACACAACTTAGTCACATTAGGGAATGTGATTAGCCAGTACATTTAGTACTGAAACATAACGTTAAAAACTGAGAGTTAACTTCTATCATGCCATTCAAAATCTTTGGGTAGATGAGCAGGAAGGAGTCGAGTATATTTTTTTCAGTACTCCAAGTAGTATGAATGCATATTCAGTGTAGTGGTATAAATGCATGTAAATGCATACGAGGCGGGAGTGAAAAGTTTGGATAAAAGAAAATACAGGGGGTTCAGTTAATTATGATTTTAGTCAACATTTTCACCTCTCAGATTCATACTTATTGCAGAAGTCCTTAACTTGTTCTAAGCCCTGTAAAAGAACTAAGAAGTTTGGGCCTCCAACCAGGCCTTTGGTGACGCCCTTAAAGTCAGAAACTTTACAGCAACCCCTCGTAATTTTAAATATGAAATTTGCCCAGTGCTATATCAACAACTCGTGAATTAAAAATACTTAACCAATGCATTGTTCACTATAGGAGAAGTTTATAAATCTTGGTAGGTTTGGTCACTGCATACAGAATATATATATAACGCGATGCAAATGTGCAGAGTTATGCGTATGGATAAAGTAAAACAAACCACAGATCTTTTGTAGTGGGTACTAATAGTTTCTTGTCATAACTGTAAATCATCAGACGACACAGATGGATCAACCATATTTTTTGAAATGGTAGCATAAAAGACAAAATTGATATCGCTTTTTTTTTCACGATATCAATTCAGCCTCCGATGCCATTGCTTTTATTTTATTTATTTATTTATTTAGTTATTTATTTATTCTATGCTTACACTGTTTCTGTACTTCTGTAGAGTGTTGCAAATATTCATTCAATGCCGATTACATTCAATTAAGTTCTGTAATAATCCACGGCTAACATGGGCCTCTTATTATACAGTCTGTAACTAGCATTAATAGCTGTTTCTGCGATGATGCTTTTAGCCATAATCAATGCTATAACAAACATATTCTTCAAAGATAATCAAATATAATCAAATATGGCCGTCCTTAGATGTATGTGTGTGTATAGTAGAAGTTATGGTAGCAGTTGAAACAGTACTACCACAACAGCCACAACAAGTACTTCCACAAGCAAAAACAACAGCAATAAGGAGAAAAATAATTGCAGCGGCAAGTAGTAGTAGTAGTAGTAGTAGTAGTAGTAGTAGTAGTGATCGTAGCAGCAGTGGTATTATTATTATTATTATTATTATTATTAGTAGTAGTAGTAGTAGTAGTAGTAGTAATAGTAGTAGTAGTAGTAGTAGTAATAGTAGTGGTAGTAGTAATGGTGGTGGTGGTTCTAGCAGTAGAGGTAGTAGCAGTAGCAGCAGTAGTACCAGTACTGGTGGTGGTGGTTGTGATGGTGGTGGTTGTGGTGATGGTGGCGGCGGCGGTGACGGTGGTGATGGTGGTTGTAGTAGTAGAGGTGGTAGCCATAGCAGTGGCAGCAGCATCATCAGTAATAGTGGTAGTAATAGTAATTGTAGTAGTAGTAGTAGTAGTAGTAGTAGTTGCGACATTATATCCAACAGCAATGTCACCAACACAATTTAAGTGATATTAAGTACACGATAATCAGTGATAATCAAAATAAAGCAGAACCCGACACATATTGTAGAATAAGCATTTAATTTATAAGAATTATACTTCCAGAATAGCGTAATTTCACTCCTGAAAGTTGCATGACATCAACCATGGAGGAGATATATAATGGCTTAGAAAAGGTATGGCTGGACGAAAGGCTATTCCTCATATTCACGTTTTTTTTTTTTGTCTGATTGTTTGTGATAGGTGGAACTACCGTGTAAATGTATCTTAGCGCAGGCCGAATATGTGGCTGTGTGGTAAGAAGTTTGCTTCTAAACCACATGCTTCTGGGTTCAGACCCACTGTGGGACGTTGGGTAGGTGTCTTCTACTGTGACCTCGGGTCGACCAAAGCCTTGTAAGTGGATTTGGGAGACGGAATCTGAAAGAAGCTCGTCGTTTATACATACATACATACATACATACATATACATACATAAATATATATATATCTGTAAAAATATGTGACACTTTTTCGGTAGCCATGATAAAACTCCGAGTTTCGGATGCCGGGATGGGAACCCACGCCAACATCTCTTCAGTTATCCGGCCATTGAAAATTCCTGTGAAAAATGACCGTTAAATAACGGGAAATTACTGTGAGGTTGAGCGCTATTAAGACAAAAGAGCTGTAGATCGCTACGTAAAGGGAGGGGGTACGGATAAGGGAGTATAAAAGTTTATAGTGTTCGCGTAAGCGAGCCAATCCGTACATTCGCCTATATGTATATACAAAATCACCCTCGCTTGAAACACACATGCTCACCCACATACTCGCCCGCCACGCCCACGGTGGTGCACCAGCATGACCGCAGCCACTTGGCTGAAACACATAAATAAAATATATGTACATATATAAATGTACATATATCTACATTTCGTCTGTCGTTAAGTTCTGAGTTCAAATTCCGCCGAGGTCGACTTTGCCTTTCATCCTTTCAGGGTCGATAAATTAAGTACCAGTTACGCACTCGGGTCAATGTAATCGACTTAATCCCTTTGTCTGTCCTTGCTGGCCCCTCTATGTTTAGTCCCTTTTGGGCAATAAAGAAATAAGTAATAATGACAATCATGCTTGTGATAGTAAAATTCTTGTTGGGGCTTGTAATAGCGGTAATGAACCTGAACAAAAGAGTAGGGTTTCAATAGTGGTGATATACTGGCGCTGGAAATGTCGTTGGTAAAAATGAGAATTAAGATGATCGTTGTTATGGTTTGATGGAAACGGCGATGCCCATCATAGTGGCAAAGAATTAGTATTCCTTTCTAGTATGGGCACAAGGCCGGCAAATTTGGGAGAGTGGCGGCTAATCGATTACATCGACACCAATACTCGGATATTGCTTATTCAATCGATTCCGAAAGGATGAAACGCAAAGTTGACATCGGCAGAATTTGAACTCAGAGCGTAAAGACGGATGAAATAATGATAAGCCTTTTGTCCGGCGTGCTAACTATTTTGTTAGCTCGTAGCCTTTGCAAAGACTTAGTAATATCAATTGAAATATCATACAATACTTCGTTTTTATATCTGGTTCGCAAGATTCTTTATGTGTATTCGTGTGTGAAAACGAATTTTGCTGTGTCTAGGGAGAGCCATTATGCCAATATTACTAATAGTGCGTGTGTTAATAATATTCGCGTAACGAGTCCCCTTAGACACAACAAAATAGCATACAATACGTCACTAAATCTAGCAACACCGACGACGACAGAAACTATTGTTACAAATGCAAAAACTCGAAAGTAGAAGTACAACCGGTTGTAGAGTTATTACTGTTGTTCTTCATGTTTGCTCAGAACAATTGCGCAGACCTATGGCGATATCTTCCAGCAGCCTTATGGCAATATTGTTTAAGCAATCACTGTTTTTATTGCGAGTATTGTGTCTCTTGGACAGTTGAGTCTTTTATCTTTTATATGTTTTAGTCATTGGAAAGAAACCATAGAAAGACATCACATCGGAAGATTTAGTCGAGCAAATCGACCTTATTTTAAGTCCGACAATTAGTACATCGATCTCGCTTGCAGATGTGATATGTTACAGGAACGTAAACAACACAACACCGCTTGTCAAGTGAATGCTGGGTAGAAACAACAGAAGCACAAAGACACACACATAGATATGTATACACACACACTCATAGATAGGTATAAACACACACATTCACACGCACAGACACAGTGACATACATGTACACACACATGCACACACATATGACCCCGAAAGCACATTATTGCAAAGTGAACTTTGAAACTATAAAACCACCAATCTTTATTTGGCAAGTATGTCAAAATTCTAATTTATCTATTAATCCCATTTTTAGAATGTCACATATCTGTAGATATATTTTAATTTTTTGGTAAATACTTATAAACGGAAGGTAGATTATTCCTTCTGTGGTTTCCTTTGCTACACCCAAACCTAAAATCTGACCTGTCATAGGTCCGTCATCACATATTTTGAGCAAAACTTTCCAATGCATTCTACTAATGAATTAAAGTGTAATTCGAGAAAACTATGACTGTTATATCTGACACAACCAGAGACCACTAAGTTACTTCCCTTTTAGCACGTTTTAGTCGATGGTGTTATTGCTGTCCTTGTATACCTCCATCTTATGTCTTATCCTGCAGACGTATGATCAACTCTATTTCCTCCGTTCTTTTGCCCTAGAATGTGGACTCTGAACTATATGCACCCACACGGTCTTCAAAATTCCTGACCACAATGTGTTAGAGAAAAACAAACGTAATCGATGCAGATTTGATGGGAAATTGGCTGGTATTTCTAGGAAATCGTGTGACCACATTGAAGCTTTATCGATGCCATGATGGTCCCTCGAGCGCTTATGCTGGAGTGGTTCGTTTTTGTTTAGCCTCAAGTCAACTCTATGTGAGCAAGCACATTAATCAGAAGCAATCTAACTATGATTCGTCAGTTTTATTCAAGTTTACTTGGCACAGCTGAATGTTAAGAAAATTGCTTCGCAAACACATGCTTCCAAATTCAGTACTGCGTGTCACTTTCGACAAGTGTTTTCTACCATAAACCCGGTCCGGCCGAAGTACTGTGAGTGGATCTGCTAAACAGAAACTGAAAGAAAACCGTCGTATATATATATATATATATATATATATAGCTAGATAGATAGATATAGATATAGGCACAAGGAGTGTCTGTGTGGTAAGTAGCTTACTTAACAACCACATGGTTCCGGATTCAGTCCCACTGCGTGGCACCTTGGGCAAGTGTATTCTACTATAGCCTCAGGTCTACCAAAGCGTTGTGAGTGGATTTGGTAGACAGAAACTGAAAGAAGCCCGTCGCATATATATATATATATATATATATATATATATATATATATATATATATATATATATATATATATATATATATATATATATATATATATATACATACATACATACACCCGCACATGCACATACACACACACACACACACACATATGCATATGCGCGTGTCTGGGTCAAAGGTATAAACAAAATATGTTTGAGATAGGAAAAACAGGAAAAGTATATAAGATTGATGCCCAGGAAAAATGGAGTCTTTGACGTTTCGAGCCTATGCACTTCGACAAAAAGGAATGAGGAAAGAAAACGGAGAGAAGAAAAAAGCCTAAAGAAGAAAAAAATCTTCCCTGGATTAGATTGTGGCCATGTTGGGGCACAGCCTTCAAGAAATATCAGTCGGATGAGTCGAAGCCAGTACATATTTTTGTTAAGCTTGGTACTGATTTTATCAACCACATTTGCCGTACTACAACGTTACGAAAACACACCAACACCGGTTGTCAATTTGTATGGCAGGACAAAAGCAGATACAAAGACACACACATGCATATATATTTATATATGTCTGTGTGTGTCCCACCAACACGACATATATATATATATGTATATGTATATATATATATATATATATATATATATATATATATATATATATATATATATATATATATATATGTGTGTGTGTGTGTGTGTGTATGTACGTATGTATGTATGTGTATATATATGACGGACTTCCAGTTTTCGTCTACCATGTGCATGCACCGTGTGTGTATTTTTTCTCTGCCAGTTTTGTCCACTACTACCGCTTGATAACCGGTGTAGTTTTTCACGTCCCCGTGACCTATCAGTTCGGCAAACGAAACCAATAGTATAATTTCCAGGCATAAAAATAAAAATTATGAGCTCAATTCGTCCGACTAAACTTCTCCAATGCGGTGCTCCAGTATGACCACATCCCAATGACAGAAACAAGTAAAAGAATAAAATAAAAGTATAAAATTATAAAATAATTTCAGTGCACTACCGTACGTGCCTTCTGTTTTTCCTAATATACTTACGTGTGATTTGAGGGTGAATTATCTACTATCTCTAGCAGATGTTAAACCTTTACATAACTGTGTTCTCATTGTTGATGAAACAGTTGTTATTCGTGTATTCGATGTTATTGATGTAGCTGTTGCTTTTGATGTTTTTGGCTTTTGTGTATTATTTCTTGTTGGTAGCGATAACGTTTGTTGTTGTTAAAGATAGTAATGGCGTTGCTGTTGTTGTTGTTGTCATTGATGACGATAATGATGATGATGATGATGATGATGATGTTGATGCTACTAATGCTATTGTTGGCTGATAAAATAAGAACTACTGACAAGTAGCCATTTCTTATTTCATTAAATAACAACAGTAAACACACACGATAATGCAATTATAGCACATTTCCGGTAACATTCAGCAGCAGCAGTAGTAGTAGTAGTGGTGGTGGTGGTGGTAAGAGCAACAACAGCAGGAACAACAACAATAACAACAACAACAACAGAAAAACACCCCCAAAAAAAACAACAGGAAGTACAGTAGCAATAATAATAACAATAGTTATTATTATTTAAACAGGAGCAAGAACAACAGCAACAACAACAACAACAACAACAAAATCACAATGTTAATGTTAGTTTTAAACCAATATTGATTTTCTTTCCGATAATAGAAGCTTAACAAGAAAAACCACGATTATCATAGTAATATTGATCACTAACTAATATTGATAATCGGAAGAATATTAATAACAACAGTAACAAAAAGAATATCGCTGTTTATGCTTATGACGATGGATATGACTGAGACACCGAAGGGGTGGAC
The DNA here is from genome assembly GCF_046866305.1 of Octopus bimaculoides. NCBI lineage: Eukaryota > Metazoa > Mollusca > Cephalopoda > Octopoda > Octopodidae > Octopus > Octopus bimaculoides. The sequence goes on along the minus strand of NC_142934.1, from coordinate 110,277,412 downwards.
GGGGAAGACGGCGAAGACGATGGTGGTGGTGATGTTGACGATGATAATATTTTTATCGCATTACATACGTGTCTGTTATATTTTTGTTTTTATATTTGTATATTTCCGGGGGAAAATAACCTGAAGCAACAGATAGGATATTATGAACGAGTGACTGTTGGGGAAGAAACAACAACAGTGAGAGCTGCAGCAGCACCACCACCACCACCAGCAGCAGCAGCACCAGCAGGCACAATCGGGCTACACACACACACACACACACACACACACACACACACACACACACACACACACACACACTCACACACACTCACACACACACATCTATACATGAGGGGAAAAAACGTGGGAAAGATAAATTTAAAAATAAGTAGATAAATCCAATGCAATGAAACAAACAAATGAACAAAGAAATATTTGATGATAAAACTATGCAGAGGAAACTTGGAGAAAGACGTTTCGGAAGAAAGAACAAACAGATGAATGAACGTGTGAGGGAGAAGATAGCAGGCATTCGATACGTATGCACACATACACTAACCCCCACCACACACATACACACATATACATAACTTTATATATATATATATATATATATATATATATATATATATATATATACTCATGCATACACGCGGTAATTAAGTCAATATCATATGACATCATGCAATCAATATAACGGATATAGAGTTAATTTATATATCTCAACAACTAATATAACTCATCGCGTTTATTGGCGGTGTCAAATAAACCTCAATACAACCGAAAGTATCTTAGGATATTTTCATGAGACGTAGCTTACTCATATTGTAGGATATCTTAATTCCCGACCAAAATGGTCAAAGCTATATCCATTGCTGCCAAAGATATTCACAAGTTGAATAACCAAAACATTCAAATTCAGTAAATCTGATTAAAATATATTTAACCAATTTATGGGGAAATGAGGTGTATTTTAAATTGCCACTAATGTGTAATATACATATAGGCATACACACACACACACACACACACACATACACACACACACACACACACACACACACACACATTTATATATATATATATATATATATATATATATATATATATATATATATATATATATATATATATATATATATATATATATGCATATATTCATATTTATATACATACTAGCAGAAATACCCGGCGTTGCCCGGGTTAAAGAGAATAATGAAATCTAAAAACGCCGTCTAGACTACGCATCATCTTTATATATAGAGATGTATATGCACACACGCACACAAACACACGTATATATATGTATATCAATATAAATATATGAAAGTCAATGAAGTTTCGTAAAAGAAGGTGATCATGTACATACTTTCTTGCTGTTGTGATTATAACACCTCGTTGCAAACAATGTTCCTTGTTTTCCCTTGTGGAGCATATACAAATAGGTTTTTTTTGCTGCCCACTCTTGAGCAGCCAACATACAGTTGTCCATGTGAGAAGCAGGGCTCTTCCAAGAGAAGACCAGCTACAGACAGTGTTTGACCCTGAGATTTGTTTATGGACATGGCAAAAGTCACACGAAGGGGGAATTGTAGTCTTCTGAATGTAAAAGGAATGTCTGCTCCTGATGGAGTAAGAGGAATTCTTGGAATAAAGGCGTCATCCCCTTTTTCACATCCAGAAAGAATGGTAGCCTCGATAACGTGTGACATCATTTTCTTTATCACGAGTCGTGTTCCATTGCAAAGTCTTGGTGGTTCCAGATTGCGGAGCAGCATAACAGGCGTTCCAACTTTAAGTGATGATATGTGGGGAGGTAGTCCTGGAGGCTCCAACGAATTGAGCAATTCAGGAGGATAGTTCACCACTTCATTTGTATGTGGAACTGTATCAACAGACTTGTAAATTTGAAGATTGCCGGGAAGAGAATGCATCAGGTGTTGATTAATTTTTGTAACAGCTACGTTTTTTGGAGCTAATATTGCTCTTTCACATAGCCAATTGTGATTTTGGTAGTTTTGTTTAAAGTTGGGAAAGACTTTGTGTTTGAGGTCATCTACAGAATTAACAACAGAACAAAATGGCCGGAGGTCTGCAACGAAATAATTTTACTCAACACTTTGCAAGTGAATCAGTGGAGGCAAAGATGCGTCTCATTTACTTGACAATTTGTGCACCACTTTGCAGAAATCACAATGTAAGTATATCTGAAAGGGTAGTCTTACACTGTTGTACCGTTGAATTACAAATAATGCTCATCTGTACGTTCGGGTTGAAATTTCATCAACATCAAAAATATATGAATTTTCATGGGAGTTGTGGCCGTTATGCAAAGAATATAACTTCCAAATTTCATAATGATCCATTCAGTACTTTTGACGTAGTTTTGGATAAGAAAACAAATGACTAATGTGTGTGTTTGTGTGCATGTGTATGTGTGTGTGATGGGTGTATATATGTATAGATATCTGTATGCATGTATATATGTATATATGTGTACATATTACATGTACATCTCTCTCTCTATATATATATATACATCTACACATATGTATACATATACATGTATGCATATAGATCTATATATATATATATCTATACATATACGTGTACATATACATCTATATGTATACATATACATTTCTCTCTCTCTCTCTTTCTGTCTCTCTCTTTTTGTCTCTCTCTTTCTGTCTCTCTCTTTCTGTCTCTCTCTTTCTGTCTTTCTCTCTGTGTGAAAGTATCTGTCATTACAGTATCGAAATGTGATTGTTTCAGTTAGTGGAATAGTTTCATTTTTAAAGTGAAAGTATTTGACATGAGTATTTTTGTTTCCCTTTTGACACAATACTTAAATTTTGGACGAGATATTATGTTGCCGTGTGCTCGAACTCTGCAAGAAGTTAAACATTTTTTTTGACTAAAACACAACTGGAACCCTAAGTAAGGCATGTGTAAAATTTGAATGAAATTGGTTGCGTAGTTCTCGAGTTTTAGGGATTCACACAGACAGACAGACAGACAGACACACACACATTCTCATTTTTATATATATAGATATCTTCTTTTTTCATTTTTTCTTTTCTTGTTTCAGTTATTAGTCTGCGGTCATACTGGGGCACCGCCTTTCAGAAAATTTAGTCGGAGGTATCGACCTCAGTACTGATATTGTTAAGCCTGATACTTATTCTATCGATTTCTTTTTGCCGAACCGCTAGGGTACGGTGACATAAACACACCGGCACCAGTTGTCAAACAGTGATAGGTGACGGTGGGGCAAACACGATACAAAGGCACATATACATATTTATACATAATATACAACCGGCTTTTTTCAGTTCCCGACTACAAAATCCACTCACAAGGCTTTAGTTGGCCCGGAGTTATAATAGAAGACACTTGCTGAAAGTGAGTCTGAACCGGGAACCATGTGGTTAGGAAGCAAGCTTCTTACCACACAGTCACGCCTATATATACAAATTTATATATATACTTGCATATATTTTATCTCTCACACTGAAACTTGCTCTCATGCACCTCGTAAACTCCACTCTAATCAAATACACTCAGTATTTCTTTTCGTATCAGAGCATATCTTTATCCTAGCGTCGTCTCTTTTGGTTTTGGTCTCAAATGGAAAGATATAGTTTTGTTAATACTGTGTATCTGCTTAAACAAGCTTTTTGCACGTGTCGTATGCCTCAGTTCTGTGTGCTTTCAGTCATAAAACTTGGGATCTTTTTTTTTTTTTTTTAACACTCACGCTTTCCTAAAGAGAGAAGGTAACGTTTTTCAATACCGAAATCGTAATGAGTCTGGATGAACTTTTGGCTGAGGAAATGAGTTTATTATATATGTATTATGATTCTCTCTCTCTCTCTCTCTCTCTCTCTCTCTCTCTCTCTCTCTCTCTCTCTCTCTCTCACTCCGCTCTTAGCACCTCCATCCACTACAAACACAGACTCACACTCCTATCTCAACTTCTCCTCCTCCCACCCTAAACACACAAAACTTTCCATCCCCTATTCCCAATTCCTCCGTCTACGCAGACTTTGTAGTGACAGCCATGACTTTGAGACTCAGTCTCAACTCATGGCTCGCAACTTTAGCCTGCGTGGATATCCACCCACCACCATCCACACCGCCCTTGCCAGAGCACGTTCCGTGGACCGAGCATCTGCTCTCTCCTCCCGAAGCCGCCCTGCCGTTTCCCGCCTCCCTTTTCCACTCACCTACCATCCCACCACCCTACCCCTCCAACCCTCTATTCTCCGAGCTTTCCGGCGCCTCCAGTCCGACCCCTCCATCTCTCACATCTACCCTAATCGACCCCTCCCCTCCTTCAAACGAGCCCATAACCTACGAGACCTCTTTGGTCCACAGCTTCTTCCCCAACCCAACCTCCCAACCTGGCTCGTTGCCTTGCTCCCGCCCACGCTGCCGCACTTGCCCTTACCTCTCCAACACCACCCTCCTCACCAGCACCCTTCACCGACCCTATCGCATCACCGACTCCTTCACCTGCACTTCCACCAACATCATCTATTGTATCTCCTGCTCTCTCTGCCGTTCTCTGTATAACGGGGCGCCGCCTGGCCGACCGATTCGCGGAACACCTCCGAGACATCAACGTTGGCAATGACACCCCGGTGTCACGCCACTTCCGTTCTGCCGGCCACTCCTTGCGGCAACACCTGTCTGTGTTTGGATTGTCCATGCACAGGGGCCATCCGGACTCCCGTTTGCGCCGTGAACAGGGATTAACCTTCTATCTTCGCTCCTTTGCGCCACATGGGCGCAACTCCCCTCCACTCTTCATCTAACCCCCTCCCCCTGCCTCTCTCCCCCACCCTCCCTCTTACCACCCATCTCTCCCCTCTCCTACCACCCACCTCCCCTCCTGCTCCGACTCCTACTTCTCTGTATGTCTCTTCACCTCTCTTCACTCCTACTTCTCTTCACTCCTACCTATCTTCACTCGTACTTCTCTTCATTCGTACTTCTCTTCACTCCTACTTCTCTTCACTCCTACTTCTCTTCACTCCCACTTCTCTTCACCCCTACTCTTTCTCTCCTCTCTTTTATTCTCTTACTCTCTTACTCTCTCTCACTCTCTTCTCTCTTACTCTCCCCTCTCTCACTCTTACTCTCTTACTCTCTCACTATTACTCTCTTATTCTCTCTCACTCTCTTCTCTCTTCCTCTCTGTCTCACTCTCTTCTCTCTTACTCTCTCTCTCTCACTCTCTTCTCTCTTTCTCTCTCTCTCACTCTCACTCTCACCCTCTTCT
>NC_142934.1:110252143-110262143 GCF_046866305.1 Octopus bimaculoides | reverse complement strand
TGTCAGTAACAACATTATATTTATCAGGTCGGTAAACAACATCCAAGCTATAAAACAATAATTTAATTCTCTAATGTTACATTTTCTCGTTCTTCTGTTCTATCCTGCTTATCAAACATGTAGCTAATGTGATTCAGTAGTGACGAATCACTTCAATAGTTGCTTGCGCCTCGTTTAAGAACATAGCTTGGTGGTTTTCTGGACTGTGAAAATAAGGCTACTATTGCAGAGTCTCTTCTTGCAAAAATGATAATATAACCACTGATATAATAGCCAGAATTTGCACAGTTCTGCGGAAATGTTTACTTTTTCATGCCCGAGATAGATCACGCACTGAGCACAATGTAGATAGTCGCTCAGAATCTGAACGCATCTCTCTGTTTTCAAGTCCACAAAGAAGGATGGCCAGTATTTCAGTCGAAATCGTAAATTTTTCCCCGTTTGAGCGTATATTTCTTCTTTTAACAACTGTTGCACTTTTGTAGATTAACATCATAATCTTTCTCTTTTTAAAAGTATGCAAAAATTCGAGTTAGTTTATTTTCCTTCAAAATGCAATTTACGATGCGCTAGAAACAAGCCCCTATACTGGTCTGTCAAAAGACACCTCTACTTCAATTGAAGTGCTATTTATCCTCAATTCATAATTGGAATCTGGTCGTAGACGACTTGCATACACCACACAGAGTTACTTCACCAAACATTTCTATTTTTATAAATTTTCGATATTCATGGGACTAACGAGCTCGCCCTTACCATGCAGCAATCACAGATTAATTAATAAATATCACTGGAAGGTCAACGCAAAAAGTACTAGATTCGTAAATAAAAAGAGAAATAATCCAACTGGATATGTCAGTGTTACATCGGAATGGAACTTCTGGCAGTGGTGGCCAAAAATAACGTCAGAACATTGCGGAGGAAGAGGCACAGAAATGTGTATCTCATTTCGGCCGTTCCCTTTGGGATTCTATTTATAAAACCTAAATTTCGAACAGACAGCGAAGATGTGGCCGTAGAAACAGAATGTCTATATTTAGTGACACTGGAAGAAATCAGAATAGAAAAAAATTTCAGCATTACCACTATTTTTCAAGTATGTTATTTAACCACTTGCTTCGTTCATACATTCGATACTATCTAGAGGAAGCAGCTAAACTTTTTATCCCTGAACAAACAGTAGAAACAGTTGCAGCAGTGGTGATGCAGAGACAATTCGACATCCTTTAGAAAACTAAGTGGCTCTTCTTTTAATACTTATACTCAGTTTTACGCGTGAAATTTCGGCGGAAGCTTTAAAATCGCACCAAAAATAAATAAATAAGCAAATAAATAAATAATGCATTTTGCAAAAAAATGCTCGTCATTCAGTGAGGTGAGTTGCACAGTCCAATGTATTTCTTCCACGTCAGACATCTCGATCGAGCGACGAGGCATGAATGTTTGACTCGGGTTTTGGTCACATTGGTATTTCGCATGTTGAAATATCTCATTTACGCACGCCATGACTTTAGATGATAGCAGTACTCCACTAACTGAACTGGCTGATCCGGGCCATTGACAATTTGTCGTCTATTCAACCGTTCAGCATCCAATGTTAATCGCCATTGATTCAAATAAGATTCATCTGCCGAAATAATTGTTACTATTTCTGAAAAGGAATCTAAGCTGTTTTCACAAGATATAGCTTGGTTAGATACTGTAGCTTTAATTTAATAGATTAATTGCATATAACTGGCACTCCGTCGGTTACAATGACAAAGGTTTCAGTTGATCCGATCAACGGAACAGCCTGCTCGCAATATCAACGCGCAAGTGGCTGAGCACTCCACAGACACGCCTACCATTTGCGTAGATCTAAGTGAGATTCAGGATAACACAGAATGCTACAAGGCTGACACTTTTGAATTATAGATACTACTCATTTTTTCCAGTTAGGTGAACTGAAACAATGTGAAAGAAAGTGTCTTGCTGAAGGACACAACGCATCGCCGGTAATTGAACTCATGACATTACGATCACGAGCCGAATATTCATAACCACTAAGCCACGCTCCCTCTCTACATAATACTATACAAATCATAATGCATTTCTGATGAGTCAAGATCTCTTGCCTGGTAATGCATGATGGACAAATCAAACGTACGGATTTCTAAAAACGCTACAAGATTAATTAATGGTTCAAGCTACAGATTTAGGCAACAGAAATTGACCCATCTCCATCTTTAGCTACAGTCATTGCTCGGAAGTTAAAATTCTTACTTAAACTTGTTAGGGCTTAAAACACTCCTCTAAACAATCTCCACCAAGCTGTTACCGAGTTGCAAAGAGTTAATGCTCACAGATATCATGGATAAATTGTGCATATTGTGTTGGCACGGGACTAATGTCATCTCCATAAGTCAAACATGCAGAGACTATTTTGTATCTCTTGAGTGAATCTAAGTTTATGAGAAGTCTCAATTTGTTTGCATTGCTTCGGTTTTCCATTCATGAGCAATGACCGAAAAGCTGGGAACGATATGGAGCTATGGAGAACTAAACACATGCTCAATTCGAAGCCAGCTGGATTACGTCAGTGTGCTCTGTTTTCGATTATGATGAATCCAGGTTCACAAAATAATGTTTATACTGAATAAATTGTCATATAATTGAAACTTACCATCTCTAAAACATTTATTTAAGATAACATTGCAAGTAACAAAATAACCCTTATCCAATAGCACAAGCAACGTGCAAATGATTACATTTATAATACAACAATGAGCTTAGATAGTTAATCCTCGTGAATTACTTCCCTCTATTATTACGAAACGATAGTGAATAGAGAAGAAACTGATAGCACATCTCGTCTTCTTCTTATAATGCAATAGTTAAGTTATGCTATTATCCGGGTTAAGTCGTATTAGAACGATTAAAAATTTCTTCCAGTTCGTACGAAGAAATTCACTGGTTCGATCTATGTTGCTTGTAAGAAATGGTTTTTATAACAATCAGTAAATCCAACAACACACTCACACACACACACGTACATGCACGCACGTTTGCATGTGAGTGTGGGTGTATAAAGATAACTTTCTTTTATTAGCCACACAAGGCTGCACACAGAGGGGACAAATACAACTGTAGAGCTTTTCTTTAAAAAATAAATAAATAAATAAATAAAAAATCCGATCAAAAGGGATCGGTAGGGGCAAAAAAGGGGGGGGGTGTATCGTATATCACAGAAAATGTCAATTGTGTAAAATGGGGTAACATTAGGTTTATCCATGGAGAGAAAAGCCTACGGAAAAGACCATGGTAACCTCAGCCGGGAATAGACACATGAGAGCGAAGTGCTCTCTCTCTCTCTCTCTTTCTTTTTTATTTTTTTTTCTCGATTTATAGGATCATGCTCAAAGAGGTATCGTCACTCGCACGCACCATCTTTGCTACATTCACCCACCTTTTAATGAAACTTTCACGAGACAAAAACTGTCTCTCTATTCTCACCTTCCTTTTCAAGTGATACTTGAGAAAGTTGATGAGCGATTGGCCAGAGAGATAAGTTTTCGTCTCTAATCCTTTCGCTCGGGTCCACCACACACATTCTTTCACCATGGCCACCAGTATGATGAACACTGCATTGCCTTCCCTGTTGAGGGACGGTGGTGGAGCAATTTGCACAATAGACTCGGCTGACAGGCGGACTCGTCCCACACGTGACAGCAGCCGTTCGGCATAAGCCCACAGGTCGGAAATCTTTGGACACTGCACGATCGCGTGGAGAACGGTTTCGTCGCTCTGACCGCACCTCGGGAAGGTCGGTCCGGTGTGTCTCGAACCGTGCCTGTAAAGCTTATCCCGAACGGGTAATGCTTCTCGATAGCACTGCCAGGCCAGGAATCTCTGGTGGTTGTCCATAGGTCCCGGTCCGAAAGTTGTCCTGAACAGGCGGATCAGGTGTTCCTCGTCGACGCCCAGATTCTGCCCGAGATCGTCGTCGCACCTCCCCTCCACTAATCCTCTATAGAACGCTTTTGTGGAATCAAAGTTGCACAAGATTGGTCCCGGACGGCAGAGTTGCTTGAGAGCAACGCGACACTCGCGGTGCCATTCGCCGAGCCTAGGTCTCTGTTTAACCCACGACTGCAGTTCGGCTAAGGAGACGAGCTGCGGGAAAGCGCGCCGCACAAACGGCGACCACACCTGTTCACCGTCGTCTATGAAGCGCCGGAGATGTCACAGTCGCAGCGCATGTCTGCGCATCATCAACCACGGCATACCCAGCCCTCCATTTAGCGGCTGTTGACAGCAAATGGATCGCCTAACCATCGGAACGCTTCCCTTCCACAAGAAGCGGAACAGTATGCGTTCCAGTTTGGTGATGGTAGGGTCGGGAAAAGGCACGACAGTCAGACGGTATTCGATGACGGATGCAATGTACGCGTTTGCCACCTCCGCCCGACCTTTTAGGGATAGCTTCCTCTCGGCCCATTGCCGGGTGAGAGTGACCACCCTAGTCGTTATTTCGCCCCAGTTCTTCTCCATTTGGAGGTCCGGACCGAACCAGACTCAGGGCAATTTAACCGGCCCGTTGGTCCAGCGTCCCACAGTGGAGACGCTGTTAGACGGCATGGGCTTGCTTCTCCAGGTGCCGAGCCGCAAACCCACTGACTTATTCCGGTTAATTTTTGCTCCCGTTACCGCTTCGTATTCTTTTAGTCTCTCGCCGACCAGCTCGATGTGCTTTTGGCTCGAAACTATGACGGTGACGTCGTCTGCGTATGCAGACACGCTCGTCCCACATCCCAGCTCTCGTGGGATGCCCCTCAGGGTCGCCAGCTTCCGCAGTAGAGGCTCAAGAGTCAATACATACAGAAGGGCCGAGAGGGGGCATCCTTGACGAACCGAACGCATGATGCCGAAGGGTCTGGATAGATGACCGTTTACGCGAACTACCGAGCGGATGCCGCTGTATAAGGCAGTGATCCAACCGTGGAAGACGGGACCGAAACCAGCCGCTATGAGGACGGCTTCCAAGTAGTGATGGTCTACCCTATCGAAAGCTTTTGATTGATCCAAATTGATCAGCGCCCCACCCATGCCAGATTCCTTAACTACCCTGTCCATGATGTAGCGGGTCAGATGGAGGTTGTCATGGATAGTCCTACCCGGCACGGCGCACGTCTGCGCCCTGTCGACTAGTTTCTCGATGACAAGCGCCAACCTCTCTGCTAACACTTTGGCCAACATTTTCAAATCTGCGTTGAGCAGAGTGATGGGCCGAAAATTATCTATGACGTTCCCCTTGTTTGGGTCTTTCTTTAGTAGTGCCACTGCTCCTCGCTTTTCAAAGACGGGGATGCTCCCGTTTTGCTGCCAGTTGCAGTAGACAGCTGCCACGACGCATCCAAACAAATCTGGCATACGACAATAAAGTTCGTAGGGCAGACCATCCAAGCCTGGCGACTTGTCTCCCTTACACCCTGCCATCGCATCCCGTATGTCCGCGGCTGTGATGGGTCTTTCACAACACTCCGCCTCTCTTGCTGAGAGTCGTGGCAGGCCATGCAGGTAGGCACTAAAGTCTACTCTGCGTTCTGACCCACCAGTTGTCCCGAACAGTCGGGCAAAGTGCTGTTGAAAGGCCTCGTACATCCTTTCAGGCTCGAGTAATTCGCGCCCTTCTTCATCTGTCAGAGACCTAATGGTGGCTCTGTTGCTTCGTTGCACCTCCGCTACTCGGGCCTCTCGGGCCGCTCCAACTCCCTCGTCCCTCAGAGCACGCATCCTAGCTCTGACAACGCATCCTTCGTGTTTGGCGTTGAAGTGTTGGTCGAGGGCCAACCTCGCCGCCACTACGTTGGACGCGATGCCAGTACTAAGTGCCTCTTCTAATTTCTTAACTAGGTCTCCCTCTATTATATTTCGGTCTAACGCTAGGGCTTTACTGTACCTAACAGATTCTGACTTGATTGCTTTTGTGAGGGCATACCACCATCTGTTGTTGATGATGGCACCCGTTAATGCTCTCTTAACTAAAGTGCTAATCCGGTCCTTGTAAATCTGGCGTGCCGTGAACGACGCGTTCAGCTTCCAGTCACCGGGACCCTGTCTACGTGTCTTATCTAAGTCAAGCGTACAAGTGACAAATTTGTGGTCTGTGTAGCTGACTATGTGGAATTGTGGACAACCTACTCTATCCTTATCCACTGTCCTACAGAATACCCTATCTAAGTACGATCTGGACGACCCGATGCGGTTACTCCATTTCCACATTGGCACATTTGGGTGGTCTAGTCGGTACCTGTCAGACAGTTGGAAACGTCTGAGCAGGTCTTTGAGGCTTTTGCATCCCTTTCTATTGCTATCGCTGCCTGCGTAATCTAGATGCGTGTCTAGAGTAGCGTTCCAATCCCCCACTAAAAGTAAAGGTCGAGACGTTCCCAAGAAAACCTCTAGATGTCGATAGAAATCTGGCCGGCCTGTTGACGGTGTATAAACTGCTATCAGTCGAAAAGCACACCCATTGCTGCCGTCGACATCCAAGACGACCGGGTCTAGGAAAATTGCTTTTACTTTGAGGTCCAAACTCTTCCGAAGAAGCACCTCCACCCATTCTCGGCAGACACGGAGAAAAATAAATGTTGAAATGTCCACCGAACATGTGCTGGGGGGCCCGCGGGCTGTGGAGTCTGGTCTCGCTGATGGCTATGACATGCAGATTTTGTGACTTGATGTTGTTTAACAGATACCCTTGTTTCCAAGGCGACTCCACGCCACGTACATTTATATTGCCTATTTTGAGCATGAACCTATCGAAATTTGTGTTTTACACACGAAAGGAGAGAGAGAGAGTTACTTACTGTCCGAAAGTTCTTGGTTCTTCGCCTCACAGTCTTCTCTTAGAAGGTCTTTGTCCAGTTTTTTAGATGAATATTTCTGGAATCTCCCTACTGCATCCGGGTAGAGAAATTTCAGTGTATTGTATGTGCTACGTGTTACGTGTATGATTTTGATGTGTTGTGGTGGTGTTGTGCGTGGGTGATTGCTTGTTTTCGTGTCATTTTCTGTTATGTTAGTGTTTGACCTAATGAATTTCATTAGGTCTGGATTGTTTGTGTTTATCGCTGTCAACATTGTTGTGGGGTTCTGTGTTGGTGCGTTTGTGTTGGTGTTTTTGTTTCCTGTGGATGTGTTGGTTTCGGGACTGGTAAACCTCCCCGCTTTGTTTGTTTGTTTTTCCGTTCTTTTTTTTCCTCTTTTTCTTCTTGCCCCCGTGGCCACTTGCCAATCCTCTGTGTCATCTTCGTCTGACATGTCGGAGGAATCGGAGGGTGGGAGGGGAAGGATGTTGGGGTCTATTTTTGTGTGGGTTGATTTTGGTGTTGGTGGTGTTGGTGCTGTTTCATGACAGTTGGGATGTGGTGTTTGGGTTTTTGGGGGTGGGGTGGGAGTCTTTTTCGTGTTCCCTTCTTCTTGTGGGGTTGTTGTTGTTGTTGTTGGTGGTGGTGGTGATGGTGCTGGTAGTAATGCTGTTTTTTTCTTGTGCTTTTGGTTTTCTTGTGGTTGTTGCTGTTGTCTTTCTTGGTATTGTTGACGTTGTTGTTGCCTTTGCTCCTGGGCTACTGGGCATGTGTTTCGAAGGTGAGTTTTGCTACTACAAACGTAGCAAACTGGCCTTCTGCCTTCGATGGCAACATGGAAACTTGAATCCTCTGTTAATTGGATTCTGTGTGGAATTTTGTCATAATTTGCTGGATCAACTTGTACCAGGAGTTGAAATTCCTGGCCAATCCAGTTTTCATTGTACACGGCAGATGCTTCTAAAATGTTTATTTCCTCCTCTATGCCAATACATATGGCAGATACTAGCCATTCTTCCTCAATTTCAGGAGGCACATTCGAAATCTTTATCTTCGTAACCCTACGACCAATGTACGTAGGGATCATGAGCAGGTTCTCGTGTTGTAATGACTTTGTGGAGAGGTCCTTGGCTCGCTGCTAGCTGTCGAGTCTTACCTCTATTGTTGCGAACTTCGTTCCTCTCGTTATATAAGTTTTATAAGACCATAGGGCCTTAGGCACTTCTCAAACTTTTCTTGAGTGAATTTTTCCGGAGTCTTTGTCTTTATATTTATGGTTCTGTAGATGATAGTTTTTTTTTCTATGTTTATTTTAAAGCCGCAGGTGTTTGAAGATGGACTGTAATGTCCTTCTTACTTAGCATGCTTTTGCATGCGAGTAATTTCTCTTTCGATATATTCAATATTCTTTTTCTGGGTTTCAAAGCCTCGGCAAAGTTCGTGGTTGTTGTGGTGGTGGTGGCGGTAGTGGTGGTATCAGTGGTGAGGACAGTGGTTTTGTTAGCAAGGACATTTGTGTCCTTGTTGTTGCTGTTGTTATTGTTGTTGTTGTTGCTGTTGTTGTTGTTGTTTTCACTGGTGACGGTGGCAGGCAAGACTGCTGTAGCAGCAGAGTTTTTACACGTGATGGTAGTAGTGATGGTGGTTGAGGCAGCAGCAGTAGATTCAGAATCATTGCTCTTCTCCACCACCTGTCTGCGTTCATGCGGAACGGCATTAAGTTCTTTCGCCTCTGGCATTAGAGGCGGGGAATCGGCCTTGTTGTATGCCATAGCCATATTTGCTTTACAGCATATGGCTAGGATAGAGGAAGATGTTTTTGAATTTTTGGAAATAAGGCTCTAAATAGAGCTATTTCCGATTTGAAAAATATATATTCACGAAGTATTTTGTGTTATACACAACTTATACAACATTTAAAAACAAAATAGGTCTTTTAAGAGGTGAAAAATGCAACTTATATGGGAGCCGATGGGTCTACCGTGCGTCCATGATGGGTGTATAAAGATAGCTGGCTAGATTGATAGATTGAGGGGTAATTTGGTACGCATACATATACGCACATGGCAGTAAATATAAATAATGTTAGTGCTTCACATTCACTATATCTATCTATCTATCTATCTATCTATCTATCTATCTATCTATCTATCTATCTATCTATCTAGCTATCTATCTATCTATACCCACAACACATACACTCGCACTACGCCAGTACACCACATATTTACATTTCTCTCGAATCGAAGATACTCTTAGTTAATCAAGAATTCACCTTGAATGATATTTAATATTATATTTAATATAATTGCTTTGTCCTTGTTATCCAAGTTCTTGCTACTGGTAATTATGAATTAATTCTCTTAGCTCATTTTTGATATAATAATGTTAATTGCTCAAGGCCATTAAAATTTTCTGCTCATTTTTGTTTATTTGTATTCATAAATGTTATATGTGGTTGGAGCATGCTTTCACATCTGTCCACTTGACTCTAGGAAAAGAATTATGTTTTCTATTATGGCATATTAATTCAGAGAATTGTTGTTTGCTTGAGATCATCTTCATTTCTCAGTATCGATTGCATTTGTCTCATGTTTACCTTTTTCGTTAATCGAAGATAATATCAATTAATCAATAAATCAATTTATCCTACTTGGTATTTATTATAGGTTTCTGCCCCACCCTCTCTCTCTTTCTGTCGGTCTGTCTGTCTGTTTGTCTGTCGCTCTCTCTCTCTCTCTCTCCGCAACAATATCAACAACACGACTAACAACAATGGCAGCAACAACAACTGCAACAACAATAACAACAACTGCCACATTAGCGGCAGCATTGGGCGAACGCACGTAACACCGTGAGTTACAAGAGCGATGAATGAAGACGGGTTCAAGAACAGCAGCGTCGGCAATGGGGTAGGTGACAGGGCTGACGGGAGGGTCATAGTGCAACTAAGAACAATGATACACACACACACATACACACACACACACATCCACCCACACACAAACACACACACACACACACAAACGCATACACACACACACGCACACACACGCACACACGCACACACACACACACACACACACACACACACACACATATATATATATATATATATATATATATATATATATATATATATATATATATAT
>NC_142934.1:110247143-110249643 GCF_046866305.1 Octopus bimaculoides | reverse complement strand
TTGTCTGTGTGCCTATCTCCCTGTCTCTCTCTCCTTTTCTCTCTGTATTGACCTGATTTACGTCTCTCACCTCACATCTCCACTCTTTATTTCTCTTTTTCTGCAGTTCCTGGACCAATCACTCTCCTTCTGTCTTCAAACTGTAACACTC
The DNA here is from genome assembly GCF_046866305.1 of Octopus bimaculoides. Lineage (NCBI taxonomy): Eukaryota > Metazoa > Mollusca > Cephalopoda > Octopoda > Octopodidae > Octopus > Octopus bimaculoides. Next base: position 110,249,492 of record NC_142934.1, on the reverse strand, counting down.
AAAACATTTCACAATTATGCATACTCAAACACACACACGCACACGCGTGCTGAGAGAGACAGAAAGAAAGAAAAGAAAAAATGTATATAAGATGAATTTAACAAGTCTCACATGAGATATGCAAAATACAGAAGATATTTTCGCCTATGAATATATATATATATATGTGTGTGTGTGTGTGTGTGTGTGTGTGTGTGAGTGTATGTGCAGTGCGCATATATATATATAAATATATATATATATATATATACATATATATATATATATATATATATATATATATATATATATATATATATATATATATATATATATATATATATATATATTAAAATCAGGTTTATATATATATATACATATATATAGATACATACATACATATATATATATATATATATATATATATATATATATATATATATATATATATATATATACATATGCACACGTGTATTTATGCGAGTATTTATATATATATATACATCTATAGACACGCACACAGAGAAACAGACACGCACATGCACACACACTAACATAAACATACGCACACATATGCATGTATATATGTATATGGATAGACGGATAGAAGTCAGATTTTCTTGAATTCTCGAAAAGGTCCTTCAACTTTGTTTTCTGTTTTTTTTTTTTCCTTCTTTGAAATCCAACGCTTCTATGATACTGGATTGCACGTTAACTTTTATTTTGTTCAAATGTTTTTAGTTTTTAGTTTTCAGCATATGTACAAAGAGAAAAGAAAAACTCCATACAATATGCTATGAAGACGCGAAATAAGTACAGTCGTCTTTAAATAAAAGTCCCCAGTATCGATCAAGCAGTTCTTGAAATATTCTTGTAGAAATTTGTTTTCGTCTTTTTGTATGAATACGTGCGTTTAAGTGGTGCAGTCGTGCTGGTGATATATAACGTGTTCTTATATGCATATACGCATATATGTTAGTTGTGTTGTTCCAAGATCCGTTTGTTTTTGTTTTCATATGACGTTATAAGCGAGATTTTAACTATGAATAGCTTAACTTGAGACTGGAGAACACATCTTTCTATCTATCTATCTATCTATCTATCTATCTATCTATCTATCTATTTATCTATCTATCTGTCTGTTCGTGTATGAATGTGTGTGTGCATACACACACACACACACACACACACACACACACACACACACACACACACACACATATATATAAATGTATGTATGTATTTATATGTATATAGAAATACATATATATAAATACATACATTTGTATATATATAAAAAAATTCTATTTCAGAATGAGATAAAAAAACCAAGACTGTAAAGATTTTAGAACATTTATAATTAAGTCTTACAGCTGTTTCCAGGATAATTAATATATCGGAGACGGTGTGAGAAAATGGTTAAGCAATAGTTAATTTAGATACGATACGAAATAGAGAGTAAAGTGGAGGAATGAAAATAGATGTGAGATATGCACGGATATTGCATTGTAGATCCATTATTTAGGCAGAATGGTATACATATAAGATTCCAATAACTTGTGAGTAAAATCCGATAGTATCTAAAATTGGATTTTACTCACAAGGTATTGGAATCTTTGCGATCCGTCCTTTCCGATACGGTAAAATAACTACCAGTCAAGCGATGAAATCGACTAGTTTCTCCCACCTAATTTCTGTCTTACGCCTACACAGGAAAATTAGTGAGTGACTTCTACTCGGATACCATCCGGTTCAGCCAAATGTAGTATTAGCAATGCTATGTTACAATTATACGTCCCTCCGTCGGTTCATCCGTCCGTCCGTCCGTCCGTTCATCCGTCCGTATGTATGTATGTATGTATGTATGTATGTATGCATGTGTGTATGTACGTGTCTACATATGTATGACAGAATGGCTTTCATTTTTCTTTCTCTCTATCTGTTAACTGGTCTTTTAAGGTAGAAGACTCTGATACTATTATACTTAACACCTTTGCTTTCTGTATACCAATTCTATATATACTAATTGTTGTATGACAACTAATGTTGGGAAAAGAATACATGTATATAATTACTGGAAATACCCAGTATGCTTGTTCATGGAAGCTGCTGTCGCTTATAGATAACTTCAATCCAGAATATATTAGCTTGTTTCAGTACATTGATATCATCTGTTGTGTGAATAGATCATGATATTTCAGACATATATATTGTAATATATTTCCAGCTTACGATGAATGAAGTAACATACAGATAGTTTAAGATTCAGACCAATGTACAAGAATTTTCTCCACAGTTGCTTTATACATCGAGGTTTTGTTCTTCGTCTCAGCTTTTTGTCTGCCTATATAATATCTATATACCCAGAAA
>NC_142934.1:110232143-110237143 GCF_046866305.1 Octopus bimaculoides | reverse complement strand
ATGTATATATATATATATATATATATATATATATATATATATATATATATATATATATATATATATGTATATATATATATATACATATATATACATTTGTGTGTGTGTTTATATATATGTATATGTGTGTGTACATATATACAATCTTGCATTCACAATTCCATCAACTACACACACACACACACACACACACACACACACACGCACACACACACACGCACACAAACGTCCATGCATATTTATATATCTTCAAAGAAATAGAGTTTGAATGAGGAAATGAATGTTTGGAAATCAAGGGGCTGCATTGTCTACTTGTACATGTACATTAAAACGTATATTAAATGTAAGCCATCCTTTCTAATCTTACAGAACTTTCAGTAACATTTCGTAAAAAAATACAGTTTCAGTACAACGGCTATAGATTTGAGATGAAAATATACTTCTGCTATTATGAAATGTGAAACGAGAAAAATGAAAACAATAATAGAAAATTTGTGATCCTTTTTATACTGACGAACTCACAATAAACTAGACTCTCGAAGTATAAGTATATAAAAGATCGTAATACTTTTAAGTTTACGACAGTAAAGTAAGTTTAAAAGGTATACGAGTGGTTTTAGAAGGTTTATTTGAATACTCGCACATATATACATCTACATGCGTGAATGAGTGAGTTATTGTCCGTGTGTTTCTATGTATGTGCTTTAGAGGATGCATGAATGCTGGTTGCATTTGATTCTAGTATCTAGAGTTATGTCATCGAGGGTGGTCAGCAAAAAATGTTTGAATACGCGTATATATTCCCCCAAGCGTTTTCGCCGTTCTACGGGTGCACCGTTTACCTCAGATGGTGTTTTAGAAAACACAGAAATGAACGATAAGGTAAAGCTTCACATTCGATAGATTGATAGATTGATAGATAGACAGAGAGATAGATAAACAAACAGACAAAAAATAGACATGGAGATAGACAGACAGATAGATAAATGTAAATCATATAAGAATCTATTCTATGGCTTATAGACGTTGTGACATAGCGTACTGTACAAAGGGTATACGAATACATGCAAAGATATATGGAAGAAAACTTCCGAAAAGATATAATACAATTTGTGACTGGAACTGGTTTCGAATACTGTATCCTATAAATGAATAGAAAAATAATCCTTTCTTCTAAAGGGACAAGGCCTGAAATTTTGGTGGTGGGCACTACACGATTACATCGACCCCAGTGTTTCACTGTTTATTTTATCGAAATCGAAAGGATGAAAGGCGATGTCTACCTCTGCGAAATTTGAACACAGAACGTAGCAGCAGACGAAACACCGCTAAGTATGTCGCCCGGCGTGCTACCAATTCTGCCAGCTCACCGCCTTAAATAAATATTTAACACATGATAACATTTTGTAATCACGTGCTGAAGTAAGTGTCTCACAATGTAGGCTGAAGCTGCTCGAAATTCCAGTTAGTATTCTCTCAAACGATACCATAGAACTTATAGCAAATACAGTATGTGAATACCAAACAAGATTAACAATGGTTGGAATGCCTTTATCGATAGGTCTTTAGTGGCAATACAGAGTGAGACTAAGGGAGAGAAGCTTGTCTTAGCTAGAGTCCATTGATAGAAAGTTGATCGATCTGCTATAACTCGTAGGCGACTCTCTTGCAAATAATGCCATGTCATAAAAATTGAAATAACGTGTCTGATTGATAAGGCGAAGATAGGATGTTCATAGCATGAAATTATGTCAATATAGTTCTTGTCTTTCAAGTTTGGAAATCAGAAAAATAAATACATCAAGAGCGTTATATATATCTCGACATAAAGTGGATGTTGTGTTAGAAAACTGAACACTGCGTTATTTACCCCGAGAAAAAACACTCATGTGGACTTGTGGTGTATAAAAGCCCCACACGTCCATATCGCTGGCGGGCGATAGCCGTACACTATAGACGCCGAGACTGGCAGCACATGTGATTTTGGACACCTTTTGCTTTGTCAATGACAGACGTTAGGAGCTAGACATAGTAGCCGATTTCTCCGTCAGCAATTAATCACTCACATCAACAAAGTGTTTACAGTTGTAATGTTCGCCAAGCTTGGATACATAATAATCACCCAATGCGATTACGTTCTAAGTTATGCATACATACATACATACATACATACATACATACATACATACATACATACATACATAAATACATACGTACATACGTACATACATACATACATATATACATACATACATACATACATACATACAGACAGACAGACATACAGACAGACAGTCAGACAGACATGGAATACTGGTGGAATATTCCTATCAAAACGTCTGTCAAATGTAAGCATAACAGGCTGGATATTGTTGTTTGGGACAGAGGGGCAAAGGTATGTACCATCATAGAAGTTAGCTGCTCTGTAAATGTAAATATCTCTTTGAAAATCAAAGTAAAAGAGGATATCTATGGACAACTGCTTCGAAACCTCCAGCTTCTATATCCAGACTAAGAATTCATATTCATAGGTCTCTATTTTAACAACTTAATAGGTGCAGTCTTGCCTTCTAACCACAAGGCACCGTGTTCAGTCACACGGAGTGGCACCTTGGGCTAGTGTCTTTTTCTGTAGTCCCGTGCTGAACAGAGACATGAGAGTGAAATGTATTGAAGGAAATTAGAAATCGTGTGTACAAATGTACATACACTGTTGGCACTCCGTCGGTTACGACGACGAGTGTTCCAGTTGATCCCATCAACGGAACAGCTTGCTCGTGAAATTAACGTGCAAGTGGTTGAGCATTCTACAGACACGTGTACCCTTCACGTAGTTCTTGGGGAGATTCAGTATGACACAGAGTGTGACAAGGCTGGCCCTTTGAAATACAGGTACAACAGAAACAGGAAGAAAGAGTGAGAGGAAGTTGTGGTGAAAGAGTACAACAGGGTTCACCGCTACCCCCTGCCGGAGCCTCGTAAAACTTTGGGTGCTTTCGCTCAATAAACACTCACAACGTCCGGTCTGGGAATCGAAACCGCGATCCTAAGACCATGAGTCCGCTGCCCTAACCACTAGGCCATTGCGCCTCCGCACACAAACTTATATTTAGACATGAATATGTGCGCACGTGTGTGTAAGTGTTTATGTGTGTGTTTTGCAGTTGTGTTCCCGCCACGAGCTGACTAGCGGTGTTGGTTTTTTTACATCCTCGTAACATAGCGGTTCGGCAAAAAAAAAAATAAAAGCTGTGTTCGATCCGTTCGACTAAAACACTTTTAAGTGGTTGCTGCAGCACAGGCACAGTCCAATGACTGAAACACATAAATTCTAAACGATAAAAAGCTATCAAAACAAAAAATTTCCTACCAGACAAGGCATTAAGGATATTTGACTTCAATAAATACTACACAAACCACAGAACTTATAATTTTGAAGTTGAAATCTCTGTGATTATAAATTTCTTCTCTTCAAGCGTAGACAATCTAGAGCAAAATACTCTACCAAGTTTAATTTTAACCAATACTTGGAGTTATAAATTATAATTATGTCTCAAAATATAACAAGAATGAATTTTATTTTGCATAAATCTACCAAAGAGCTCATTAAACACATAGCTTAGAGCAAGATAAATTAATATAATATTATGTAATTTAACGGAATTAAAAATAACTCAAGGCAAATGTATGAAAAAATAAATACTATATATCAAGAATACCTACGACTTTCTGCAAGCTGGGTGTATATTAAAAAACACTTGCAAAAAGTTTTTGCTGCCGGAGGACAAATGGAAGATGTATAAATTGAACAAAGTTATATACATCAGCGAAATGGACCTCATGAAACACGAAGCGTAAAAATAGAACTGAAAGTAAATTGAATGCCAATGCGACGTACAACAATTTTAGTTTAAACCTATGCTAACGATTAAGAATTATAAATATTTATTAAACTACGATTTGAATGCATACTATGTTGCAGAATTATATCTGTATCGGTTATTGCAGTGCACATTAGAAAACGCAAGCAACAACAACAACAACAATATTAATGATAACAATAATAAGATACAGAGACTATGAAAAGTGCGGGTAAAATGTAACCCAGTAGTTACAGGTGCATTCAGAACTATCTCTAAATATTCGAACAGATGGATAGAGGAAATAGGCATAAAACCCAGTTTAGTACAGCTAGAGAAAGCAGTATTATTAGGGACAGCTATGATACTTAGGAGAATTCTTCGCATCTAAGATTACTTGCTGGAACGCAACGGACGGGTTCTTGGAATCTAAGGCTACTTGCTGTAGCCAAATGTTAGGATTCTTTTCTTTTCCAAGTCTAACCTGTTGAGTACATATGAATAATAATAATAATAATAATAATAATAATAATAATAATAATAATAATAATAATAATAATAATAATAATAATAATAATAATAATAATAATAATAATAATAATAATAATAATAAAACTCACTGAACAGTGAAAAGGAGAATTGAAGAATGATCGCAAAATTGAAAATGTGAGGAAGCAGTATCGTGTGGATACCAAAGGCCTGAATGTTGTAACTAAAGAACTGAAGCAGCGAATGCTTGCCAAAAAAAGCAAAGCTAACTCGGTTTGCACAATCGATTGAACAATACCGGCAAAACCGATTGTTTAGAATCGAAAAAAAGAAAACAAAACAAAATTATCAAAAAATTAATGATGATATGGTGTGAGGCAGATTAGTTCCTGATGCTGATGAAAGTCGGCAGTTCTGGGGTAAGATATGGAGTAAGCGAGAACAACATAATACTGTAGCTGAATGGCTCTGCAGCCTGAAAGAAACAACCTCTTATCCCCAGAAAGAGGCTGTCCACTTCACAGAAGAGAGTATCAGAAATGAGTAAAAAGTGTTCTTCATGATAAAATTAGTTTAGCATTTTCTACCTTGTCTTATTTTGCTTATACATACCAACTCGTGTGTTCCGAAAATGGTATCGAATTTCTCCTG
>NC_142934.1:110222143-110229643 GCF_046866305.1 Octopus bimaculoides | reverse complement strand
TTGCAAGATTTTTGATGTGAAATCGTGTGTTGAAACATATGTTGTTGTACTTGGGGATGGTCATATTGCCAGTTTAGCCAATTAAAACACACGTACTGTATATTTGGTGTTAATTTGCTTCAGCTTACATTATATTACATTAATCCTATTTCGGCCAGAGTTCTTTCGTCACACTTCTGTGACCTCATCAGTGGTCCTTTGCTTTCTTCTTTCTTATGTGTGTCTCACCTTGGTGGCTGATAGTTAGCAAGGTGAGACACACATAAGAAAGAAGAAAGCAAAGGACCACTGATGAGGTCACAGAAGTGTGACGAAAGAACTCTGGCCGAAATATGATTAAGATAATATAATGCAATATAAAGCTGAAGCAAATTAACACCAAATATATAGTACGTGTGTTTTTATTGGCTAAACTGGCAATATGACCATCCCCAAGTACAACAATATATATATATATATATATATGTATATATATATATATATATATATATATATATATGTATGTGTGTGTGTGTGTGTGTGTGTGTGTGTATGTATGTACATATATGTATATATATGTATATATACGTATATATATATGTGTATATATATATATATGCATGTGTATATGTGTATATATATATGCATGTATATATGTGTGTGTATATATATATATATTATATCATTTCCTGGGAGAGTTATGTGGGTGAGCTAATTGTTGGTATTTCTACCTGGTTTGCCTAAGAAATACCACGTGCAGTTCATATTATTATATCTGATAAGCTTCGTCAGGACAGGTACTCCTATAGACAGAAATGTATATCTACGTACACACACAAAGTCACACACGCATACACACACGCATACACACGCATATGCGCGCGCGCATACATGTACAATGAACACAAGTGGATTCGAATTTGTAGTAGTTCTTAGTACTTTAACATTCGACATATTAATTGCTTCCATTGCTCAGTACAATGAGTATTCCCTATTCACCCATCCTGTATCTAGTTGGGCCGAATGAAAAATAATAATTATAAGTTTTGTTCCAGAGGAAATTAAGAACGCCTTGAGTTCTTCAGAAAACAATTAATATTTTTTTCCTATTCTTTTCTTTCATTTTTAAGGATCCGGCACGATGAGTGCGATCCTGCAGCCTCAAAGGTATATAAACTACACTGGCAGTTTTACTCTAACCAAACTTACCAAATGGTAAGGCGGAGAGCTGGCAGAAACGTTAGCACTCCGGGCGAATGCTTAGCGGTATTTCGTATGTCTTTACGTTCTGAGTTCAAATTCCGCCAAGGTCGGCTTTGCCTTTCATCTATAAGCGTAGGAGTGGCTGTGTGGTAAGTAGCTTGCTTTCCAACCACATGCTACCTGGTTCAGTCTCACTGCGTGTCATCTTGGGCAAGTGTCTTCTACTATAGCCTCGGGGCGACCAAAGCCTTGTGAGTGGATTTGGAAGACGGAAACTGAAAGAAGCCCGTCGTATATATGTATATATATATATATATATATATATATATATATATATATATATGTATGTGTATATGTTAGTGTGTCTGTGTTTGTTCCCCCAACATCGCTTGACAACCGATGCTGGGGTGCTTGCGTCCCCGTAACTTAGCGGTCCGGCTAAACAGACCGATAGAATAAGTACTAGGCTTACAAAGAATAAGTTCTGAGGTCGATTAGCTCGACTAAAAGGTGGTGCTCCAGCATGGCCACAGTCAAATGACTGAAACAAGTAAAAGAGTAAATGGATCTCTATTAAATTAACGATAAGAAATATACTCACGCGACCAAGATTCCCATTGGTACCAATACAGCCACGGGAGAAACTTAAATTCCAGACTTTTGCGGCTACCAAATACCGCCCTGTAAGTTTTGTTAGATATATCATCAAAGTTATACAATAATAAACTAGCAACTATAGCTTCCAACGGTTAAGAATTGACTGCTGCTGTTTAATACTGCTTGTAACATCATGGAAATTAGGCATGCCGTGATGTGCTTCCGTTATCGGATGGTTGGATTTCGATGAAATACTTGAACAGCTGTTTACTCTGCTAAAGCCAGGGTTATCCCAGACAAAAGAACTGCATGAACTTAGATACAAACAAAGACTTAATTCTCTGAGTGATGTCGAGTATAAAGCAGAAACTGGAATAGTCACGTAATTAAAATATTTCTGTTTATTTATAAATGCTATTTCTTAGATATTTCCTATGATGCTTTAGTGGGTTTTCTTCCTTACACTACAAAGAAAGATATCGTGATATAAATGCGAATTGAATGGATGTGCTTGGATGTGTTTATATACATTTGTCTGTATATTAATTTCTTGTCCATGCATCCACTAGTCTTCAAACTTATAACACTGTGAAACTAGAGGAAGTTTGCAGAAATAACATTTGTATACCATGGCCAAACGGAAAAGATGTATGGAAATATGAATCATAACAATTTTGACCAGTAATTTGGAAAAAGATGTGGATCAGAGAAAAAAGGACCAAAATAATTCGGTAATAATCGATTTTAAAAATTTGGGTCAAGGTTGTACATTTCGGGCGCAGAGAAATTACAGCCAATTCAAATATCCCAGCACTTGACAACTTGTCGATCTCGTTTGCAGGAAATACAACAATGTTAACACCTGCACCATTTGATTTTACATTGTAAGGTACCTCGATTAAAAAGGCACCTTAATTAAAAAGCACATAAAAAGCACCTTATTTATCACATAAAAGGTACCTTAATCTAAAAGCACAAAGTTTTTCCGCTGTTTTAACAATTTTGTTAAACCTCTGTCGTTTGAATTTCAATAATTATTAGTTACAAGCAACATGTAGAATGTTTGACTTTTGACGAATTCTTCACACATCAACAAGAATTGATATGGCAGAGCTACCAGTGATTATAGAATACCAAAATTCTAAAGAGGAATCATGTCGAAGATATACAAGAAGGTAGAAGATCGTAATATTTATACGTCCATTAGTTTATAATCACTGGACCTACTCAGCAGGTACAGCAAATATGTGTGTATATATGTATATATATATATATATATATATATATATATATATATATATATATATATATATATATATATATATATATATATATATACATAAATATTTATATATGTATGTATGAATGCATGTATGTATATCGTTTACGTCTTCTTTTCTTTTATTTGTTTCAGTCATTAGATGCGGCCATGCCGGAGCACCACGTCGAAGGACTTTTAGTTGAACAATTCGATCACAGGGCATATTTCTTACGACTAATACTTTTCTATCCGTCTCATAGGCCGAACCGCTAAGTTGCGGGCACGTAAACACATCAACATCGATTATTTTTATATACATATTGTACGTATGTATGTATGTATGTATGTATGTATGTATGTGTTGCTGAGCGTGTGTAAAGAGTATAATATAAAATATATAATGCCTACTGTAATGAAATATTTAATGTATAATACAATATAATGTAATATAATATAAGCGATATATAATCGATAGAATATGTTATGAAATAATTAAGAATGTATGGAATTGATAAAATAATATTCAGAATAATAGAAAAAAAACAACGAGTCACAAGAAAGAAACATAAAAACCTAACGTACAGAGCTGAGAACAATAAATTTAATAATTATAATTAAATGTCACACACACACACACAGAGACACAGACACACACACACACACACACACACACACACACACACACACACACACACACACACACACATATATATATATATATATATATATATATATATATATATATATATATATATATATATATATATATATATATATATATATATATATATATATATATATATGTAAGTATGTATGTATTTTATGTGAGAACGTTTTCGAAACAAATATCTATGTCAGTGTATCTCTCTCTCTCTCCCTCTCTCTCTCTCTCTCTCTCCCTCTCTCTCTCTCCCTCTCTCTCTCTCTCTCCCTCTCTCTCTCTCTTTCTGTATATATATATATATATATATATATATATATATATATATATATATATATATATATATATATATATATATATATACATATACATACATATAGATACATACTTATCTATATGTACGTATGTTTGTAGTTTGTATGTTTGTAGTTTGTATGTATTGGAATAGAGATTTACACTTATGTGAGTTGCAATTAAGCGAAAAAAATACTTAATACGATTATCTAAAGCGAAATAATATTATTTATTCAAAGCTGAGTTTGTTTTAGTCAATGCTAAAAGATTCTCGTTCGAAGTCCTCAGGCGACTGTCGTTGTAGTTTTTAGAGTTTGCTTATGTAATACTCAATCGATTAATTCTGGTCAGGTGATCCTGGAATCAACTGTATTGAGGGTCATGGGTTGCGTGCATTCAGAACTTATGACGTATGGACAAAATGAAGAGAAAAGAGGGATGAATTAAGAGTTCGGCGGTTTAAGTTCTTTAGTTTAGTTCATTTCAAAAGTTTTGGTTTATTTCCCATATCTATCTTGAATATTAATATACCAGACTATATAATCGAGTCTTAACGTCTTTGGATTCTTGAGACATTTGGCCAAATGTATCATCTTGTTTGTGCATTCTTGAATTTTGTTTGTTGTTGTTTGTTCATTCTCAAGCCATGCTTGGCTCATAAGGAGGCAGTTTCCCGGTTTCATTGGCTTATAGAGTCCCCACCTGAACGAGACGCCGCTCCGTCATAAGTGACATTTTTCAATGCTTAACAGGAACGTGTGCGTGTAAACACACACAGACACATACACTCATACACACATGCACACATATGATTTACTTCTACATGCAAATATCATCGCTTACTGAATAAACAATATTTTATCATGTGAAGGTGAATACAATAAGGCAGATGTCGTGCCAATGTAATACTTAACTTCCTAGCCACAAGATGACGCCACATCCTAAAAGTCTGTATCCATTCAAGCAAATTAAAGAAAAAGCAGGTTGATAAATCAGACGACTGCGTCATAAAGCGGATTAGTTAAACCCTTTCGCGATGACTCTGAGTATTGTCGTCGGGAGATCCTCCAAGTAAAGATGGCTGGTAAGTATTGATTTTTAGCCCCACGCCCAAGTAAGTCTAGGCCTGCTGATTCACTGTCATTAGAAGTAGCGTTCAGTAACACGAACAGATTCCAGATGTCACGGTATATGAGCATATTAGTCGGAATGTCGCCCATCAACTTCGGTAAAGAAATCATTCAATATTTTCCCGACGAAGATTGAGGAGAGTTAGTAGATGTCGTCAAGGTCAATGTTGTTAGGTTACATTGAGTTATATCAGGTTATAATTTGTTATATGGAGAATAAGAAAAAAATACTATTCATTCAATAACACTTAGAATGCTGCCAAGATGTGGCAATTATCTCAAGATATGTTTCTCTCTGTGTTTCTTTATCTTATACGCATTCCTTAACTTTCACAGTACACTCCTTCTCTCTTTCTCTCTCTCTCTCTCTCTCTCTCTCTCTCTCTCTCTCTCACACACACTCTCTCTCTCTCAAACAGTCTCTTTCTGTCTCTACTCTATTCTTTCATGTTGTTTCATCAAAAACAGATATGCTGTAATTTATAAACGCATTGAGAACGCATTGTCATGTCCAACACATTTATACGATATGCTATAATATATACTATAATACAAGTATATACATATAAATACATATATATATATGTATGCAAATACATATATATATGCACATACATATGCACTTACATGCATGTATGCATATATATATATATATATATATATATATATATATATATATATATATATATATATATATATATATCTGCATGCAATATACATGGAAGCTAATTCAAGAATATGAACTAAAATATTACAATAGACAGCCCGAAATTCCAAATATAGACGTTAAATACGGTATCTTTATTATAGCGAGTTTGCGCGTGTGCATATATATATATATATATATAAGTATATGTGTGTGTGTGTGTGTGTGTGTGTGTGTGCATGATTTATGCATATGTGTGTTTGTGTGTGTTTATATATGTATATATTTGATTCGTAAACCACTTAAAAATCCAATAAAAGCCAGATTCATAATATCTTTAAAAAAACTAGCTTAAACCTCTTAGCTATTATGATAACAAGTATATTAAACCAATAAATAAACAAATAAAATGGAAAGTATTACACCAAAAGCAAATATGTCTCTAAAGTGGATACTGGATTATTGACAATGTAAATATATCTATAAAAAAATCTGATAATTTAAACAAAAAATGTAGATTTTCAACAAATGTTGTGGAAATAAAATTTACCGTTCTTTAAGCAAAAAAAAAAAAGATAATAATAAAATACAAAAAAGAAAGAAAGAAAAATTATGAAAATAAGAACAAAATATCTTGCAAGACAAACGTAAATGAGCGACGAATGAAATTGTAGAAATTCTATTTTTATGATAAATTTTGTACAATATAAATTTAAAAAGAAATTTAAATGTAGCAAAATGGATTAGTAATAAAAAATACATGTATACCTCAAGTCTACTTTCAGTAAATTTTCTATAATAAAAGCTTTAAATATTTTAAAACAACATATATTTTAATTTTAAAGTTAACTCATATTCCAGCGCAAAGTCGGAATACGAATAGGTCTAAATTGTAACGTACATTTAGCGAATTTGTTGATGTGAATAAAAATAAATAAATTAACAATATAGAAAGAAAAAAGAAAAATTTCTATGGCGTAAGCTAATTTAAATATATCTTCGTCTAGCGATGTATCTCACTCACTCACTCCCCTCTCTCTCTCTGTATATATATATGTATATATATATATATATATATATATATATATATATATATATATATATATATATATATATATATATATATATATATATATATATATGTCCACTCGAAATTAATAATGGTAGCATGCAAATATTTTTTGCAATAGTCTATCTAACAGAATTACAAAAATTAAAAGCAAAAAGTGTAAATTAGTCATTAAAAAGTATTTCTATATGTATATATCAGGGTAGTGCAACATAAAAATTTATCAATATATTACATTATATAAGAATTGTTATCAATTTCAGATAAGGAGAATGTGTAATTGAAATAACATTGTAGACTATGCAACTTTAAATACGTTAATTTGTATGACTGAAAGAAAAAACAACATACTATTTAAATTATTATTTTACTTGTACCAGTTAGAAGACTGCGGCCAAGCTAGGGCATTGCTTTGAAAGATTTTTTTTCGATCAAATCGACACCGTACTTATTAGCATGTTCAATTTTTTGATGAATTGCATCTAAGTTATGGGACATAAACTCATTATATCATTTTTTAACCGATGACATACATGCAGAGACACGTGAACAAACACATGCGAGTGCGCGCACGCACACATACACGCACATTTATATAACGTACTCTCCTGTCAAACTCGATGCATACTTGTTCATAATTTTGCTGATCGACATGCACAA
>NC_142934.1:110197143-110217143 GCF_046866305.1 Octopus bimaculoides | reverse complement strand
ATGGTAGTTCTATTTTACTGTTTTTAAACGAACAGTTCATATCGGTCTTGTATCTGTTGGTTTATTACATATGCTTTATTAACTCTTCGAAGGCCACCACTGGCGGCAATTCGTCGTAAAAAATTTGTATTCCTGTCATCTCTATTCTTTCACCAAACAACTCCTTCAATTTCTCTCCTCTTTGTTTTTCCAACAAAACAGCCTTAAAACATTCGTTATACGCTTTGGACGCCAATTTCCCTCTGATAACGTTCTTCATCTTGGCAATTCTCCTCTCTATCTCTACACTTTTTGGGTATTGCACCATTGTTCTTATGTTTTTCCTTCTCTTCTCACCAATCTCTGCCACTGGCATTTCTGTCTCTGTCTGTCTCTCTCACTCCCTGTTGCTATCTTCTCTCCTTCATTTTCCTTTCTCTTCTGTACTCCTTCCTCTTTGCCAGTTGATGGTTTCTGCGTTCGTTCCTCACTCACTTTTGTTGTCTTTACGTTTTTTCTCCTCTCATCCGTGTTCTCGTGTTTTTCACTCTGTTTCTTCTTTCCTTTTTCCCCTCCTTTCCTCCTCGGACATTTTGGTGGGGGGTCAGACCACCTCCCACCTCTCAATAAAGCATTACACTTCTTACAGTCCCTCTCCTGCAATTCAACTCCGCCAGCCTGCAGCACCGCCGCTGACAGGCCTCCGCCAGCCACCGCAGCAAAACTGCCCGCCTGCACCGGTGCACCCTCCATACCGTTCATAACCCACCCACAAAAGGGGAAGAAAACCAAAATACGGCAAGTTCACCAATCTCAGGTAACAACAATCCAACAATTCAACAAATAAAAGTCAAGCAACAACAGCACCCACATGAAGCGTACACACCTCCATCTCACTAACCCAAACAAAACACTAACGACCACGCCAACGTCCTCTCAGCGATTAGCCAGAGATTATTAAAAACGGGAATATCTGAAATAAACTGGACTGCTCTCTAAAACGAGAATACTAAAATTGAACCCGACCGGTCTAAAAAGTTAAGAGGGGCAAATTGATTACACTGACACCATTACTCAACTGGTACTTAGTCGATCGACCCTGAAAGAATGAAACGTAAAGTGGACCTCGGCGGAATTAAGACTCACAACGTAAAGACGGATAAAATGCCGCTAAGTATCATGTCCGGAGTTCTAACGATTCTACCAGCTCACCGTCTTAATAATAACAACAACAATAATAATAATAATAATAATAATAATAATAATAATAATAATAATAATAATAATAATAATAATAATAATAATTAATATTATTATAATAATTTTGGCACACGACCAGAAAGTTCGGGGAGGGGATAAATCGATTAGATCGATCCTATTACTCAACTGGTGATTATTTTATCGTCTCCGAAAGAATGAAAGGTAAAGTTGATCTCAGCGGCATTTCTCACTCTCGAATTTGAACTCATATTGTGTAGCCTTTTACCATCCATTTTGACAGACAAATAAATGGCAATAGTCCTGATATTATCAAAGATCATCGAGAAATTGCTTGCCATCTAATAGACATGACAGGAGCAGCTGTTTGAAAAATCTCAGTCAGAGAATTCGGAGAGTTAGCTGAATACAAGGACCTTGAGATAAAGCAGAATGTGGAAACTGAAAACAGTTAATCTACCGGGAGCAGTAGGAGAACTAAATATGGTTAAAAATGGTTTTCAATCTACATTGATAAAATAGCTGGAAAATCAAATATACATGATGTCCAAAAGATTGCATTAACGTCAACAGCTCATCGCCCGAGAAAATTCCTACCGTTATAAAAGATATACGTCCCGGGTAGAGACCCAGCTAGTGACTAAAATGCTCCGAAATGAGACTAAAATATAATAATAATAATAATAAGAAGAAGAAGAAGAAGAAGAAGAACAATCCTTTCTACATAGGCAAAAGGCCAGACATTTTACGGGAGGGATAAGTCGCTTACATCGATTTTGGTCTTTGACTGATATTTATTTGAAAACAGGCTGCCTCAAATAAAGAAAAAAAAACCCCAAAACAATCATGATAATAATAAAAGAAACAATTTTAACACAGACACATTGTTTCAGAGTAAAAAACTCCACTATTACCCACATAAACGCGCACGCACGCACACACACGCGCACACGCGCGCGCGCGCGCACACACACACACACACACACACACTCACACACACAGACACACACACACACACACACACACACACGCACACACACACGTACATACATTCATAGGCATAATTCATAAATAAACATCAAATTTTATCTGGCCACCTCTAGGTGCATGCTCAGACTCTACACGCAGCTAAATACATCCACAACCACTGGCACTTTCTTAAATTTGCCCTTATCTATAGTGACATTTATCACCAAGATTTTTAAAACTTAGTCGCTTGTGTGTTTTTAATTTCCTATATTTCATTTGTATGTATTTTAAATGTTAAAAATGTAAAGGGTAAAGACCGCCTTCGGTGATGAATGACCATGCACCTAGGAAGTCCCCCTCTTAGACGCAAGTCTGATCAAGGTTGTTCGTGGAAGACCACTAGTCCTCCATACATACCAGACTCCCTTCTCGACGCCACCGATTTTATCCAAGGGAAAGGCAAAGCCGATACAGTTTGGCACCAGTCAGCAGAGTATCTGCATCAAATTTTGCCAAAAGCTTGGCAATATCTACCCAGAGGCCTACACAAAGTTTTCAAACAGTTGTCATCGTTCTCGACACAATCAAAGATATTTTGTGCAACTGAAACACGGGTGTCTTTTTGGTTTGCTGAAAGCTGTTTCACACAAGCATGGCAGATGCGCATTTTGTAGCCAGATATTTAGTGATAATGGATTGGACTGAACCGTAGCTATTCTGCACATCCTCTCATAACTTACGGATGCTGATTCGAAGACTTCCCCCATCACATCTGCACGTACATGTTTTTCTTCGATGTTTTTCTGCGATATTTTTTCTCAGTTCTGCTGGCTGCATGTCTCCCAGAACGCCTGTTACTATCAAGACTTTTTCGGCCATTTAGCAAATGTCTGAACCACTCGTACACTTGGGTACAGCTCATACACTCGTCTCCATACACTTTCTGTAACTTTGCGTAGGCCTCCGAGTAGGAATCACCATGGCAACTTTCTCTCATGGTCAATTCAACGATCACAAGTTACACACGTTATATTAAAGCACTGCTGTAAACAGCGGAGGTGAGCTAAAAAGTGAAGACTTAGTGCAAAAGTACAGGAGAGTTGAAGGTCGATGTGTTGGCTGCTGCTGCACTGTCATAGTACCCTATTGTAGTCCCTAAATTTCAGGAGCGGTATCTGTAATTATGTTAAACAACAGGACGGCAGGTTGAGTTCAGGATTGAGGATTTCGCACTTACTCGTGACCTAGAAATGACAAAACTTTACTCTGTCTTTAGAAGCTGTTATTCAGTCTATTATCATCCCTGAAATTTGTACCTTACTTCTTGCATCCTCTCGCTTCCATAAGTAGTCGTGCAGTTATGTTCCAAAATGAGATCTTGCACAGGTTTTCTTTATAAAGCCTTTGTCTACTCAGTACGTTTACTATGTTACTCATAGTGATATACTCTTTTACTTGTTTCAGTCATTTTCACTGTGGCCATGCTGGAGCATCGCCTTTCAGTCGAGCAAATCGTCCCCAGGACTTATTCTTTGTAAAACTTAGTACTTATGCTATCGGACTATTTTGCCGAACTGCTAAGTTGCAGGGACGTAAACACACCAGCATCGGTTGACAAGTGATGTTAGGGGGACAAACACAGACACACAAACATGCACACACACATACATATATATATACATATATACAACGGGATTCTTTCAGTTTCCGTCTACCAAATCTACTCACAAGGCTTTGGTCGGCCTGAGGCTATAGCAGAAGACACTTGCCCAAGGTGCCACGCAGTGGGACTGAACCCGGAACCATGTTGTTCGTAAGCAAGCCACTTACCACACAACCATTCCTAAGCCTATACCATGATTTATGAAACAATTTGTCTTTCTTGATACGAATCTTTGCGCAGGAACAAGCGATTTCGGCCTTCAACTTGTTATGTCTCATCTTTTAAGGTTTTGCTTGTTTCTGTCATTGAACTACGGCCATGGTGCAGCAGCACTTTGAAGGGTTTAATCAAGCACTATTAATTTTTATGTTCGGTTCCTATCTGATATTCATCTTTATTGCCAAGATGCTAAGTTATCGGGACATAAACTAACCAACATCGACTGCTGTTCGTTTGTTTACAGTAGTGGTGATGGGAACAGACATGAAAGCAAAGATATACATATCACACATATAACATACGTACGTATATGCATACACACATATACAAAAATATATATGTACATGCACACGCACACACATATACACAGAAACACACACACAGACACAGACATACACACACACACACACACACAGGCACACACGCACACACACACACACACACACACACACACACACACACACACTGAGTTATGCTTGAGTACGTTCATTTTGTCAATACAGAAATATAACATTTGGTTCGACATGCAATTTAACGAGAAACTTGCAAAATAAAAACATAGACGTGTATATATATATATATATATATATATATATAAATATATATATATATATATATATATATATATATATATATATATATATATATATATATATATGTATATATATGTATATGTATGTATTTATATATGTATGTGTATATATGTAAATTTCAAGTAATATTTCTTTTGGTATACTTCCCCCACCCCCAGCTCATATGGTTTCGTTCCCACTAAATCCTAACTCACATTTCCTCAGAAGATGGAAAATTCTGGTTGCAGACGTCTTGCAACGAAGTGCAAGAACTGCACATTTACACTTAAAATAGCTGTAAGGGACTGCCAGTACACCTTTTTCCTTCCTTCCATCCAGTTCGGAATTTTATTTATGATCACCTGCCTGAATCTACAATGTAATATCAATAACACGGACTTACCTTATAAATATTCCGGGTGTTTACCAGGATGTATCACAACCATTACGAACATTCTGCAACCGATTAATTATTGAGCACTCGTGATTTAAATACCTGAAATATTCTGTTTTACCTTCAAGTTGTACATACTGATTTAACCTCTACTTTCATAAATATAGAATGCATTGGTTAACATTACTACAATATAGAAAACGGTTAGATCATTTTGGAACTCCTTTGACCAGAGATTTGCTCAATCAAAACTTGTCTTGCAGCATATAGCAATCATAGAATTCAGACTTGATACTACTAATATCAGTCAAATACTGGGATTGTACTGTTGTTGTTGGCACTCCGTCGGTTACGACGTCGAGGGTTCCAGTTTATCCGATCAACGGAACATCCTGCTCGTGAAATTAACATGCAAGCGGCTGAGCACTCCACAGACACGTGTACCCTTAACGTAGATCTCGGGGATATCCAGCGTGATACAGTGTGACAAGACTGGGTCTTTGAATTACAGGCACAACAGAAACAGGAAGTTAGAGTGAGAGAAAGTTGTGGTGAAAGAGTTCAGCAGGGTTCGCCACCATCCCCTGCCGGAGCCTCGTGGAACTTTAGGTGTTTTCGCTCAATAAACACTCACAACGCCCGGTCTAGGAATCAAAACCGCGATCCTATGACCGCGAGTCCACTGCCCTAATCACTGGGCCATTGCGCCTCCACTGGGATCGTACTTGAAATCATTTTAAAAGTTACATTAATAACAGCGTTGTGATTGTATAATAATGATTCCGTTATCTGGAAATAATGTTTCTATCAAAGGCACAATTCTTCGTAACATAGGAACAAGGTCTAAATTTTAGCGGGAGGGAGTTAGTCGACGACTTTGACTCCAGTCGCCGAACTGGTATTTATTGTATCAACCACGAAAGGATGAACTGCAAAGTCAACCTCGGAAGTGTTTGGACGCATCAGATAAAGCCAGAAGAAATGCTGCTAGACATTAGCATTTTCATCCGGCACTGTAACGATTCAGCCAGCTTACCGTCTTGAAACGAATCTTTAATGATATTCCCACATTGTTTTAGAACATATTATAGAAGAAAAAATATGAGTATGCGCTATTAATGATTAGTCCAATATCGTTATTTGTATAACTCAAGCGATGCGTCTTGATGTGGAAATCGAAAATGCATTCTGTTGTCCGGTTTCAGCAAATAAATATTACGTTGTTTCTTTTGCCGCATTTCATACATCTCACATTGTTCTTTTTTTAATTATTTTCAAATCTTTAAACAAAAATTATCCGACCAAAGAACGTCAATAGTGTGATATTCATGCTTGGAAGATTTTAATATTTTGTGAAAATGTTTGATCTATAATTGAGACGTAGGTCAAATTTGCTAAGTTCATGAATTACTGCAATTCACTGGTAATTGGTAAAATTCTGTTCATCTTATATTTAATTAGAAAAAAAATTATATAATTTGAAATAAAAAAAAGATATTTGACCCATTCAATCTCGGAATATTGATTTCTTTCACAGGCACAGAGCTGTATCGATCTCAGTATATAAAGTGTATTTGTGTTTCCAGCTACATATCTGTGGAGGATAATATCAAGATCGATATGCATATTCAATTCGCAAGAGTAACGATCTAAAATAAATACCGGCAATAATTCCTTCCATTTCTATTGGTCGAATTAAGGTTTTAAGTCACCAAAATAGTTCGATTTAGTTGTTTATTTTTTTCTTTTTCGTAATTGCAATTTGTAAATTATGGCACCATTGATTATTGGTTTTTCCAGGATATTTAGATTAACTAATTTTCTGACAACAAGACTAACAGTGGACTGTCACAGGATTCTCGCTTTCTCCTTTTTGCTTATATCAGTGGTCCTGAACTGGGATTCATATGGCCCTGGGATGGGGAGGGGTCTATATAAGATTTTGTTATTAAAATTGATCTGCAATAAATTAGTTATACTTCTATAATACATATAACGTCTAATATTTTTTAAAAAATAATATTTAATCATAAAAATATATGATTGTTTTGAACATTAAATGGCTAGGAGGATCCGCCCGAGAAAAATAATCAACAAAGAGGTTAATATTTAAGAAGAAAATGGTTGAGAAACACTGGTTTATATCCTTTTACTCTTTTATTTGTTTCAGTCATTTGACTGTGGCCATGCTGGAGCACCGCCTTTAGTCGAGCAAATCGACCCCAGGACTTATTCTTTGTAAGCCTAGTACTTATTCTATCGGTTCCTTTTGCCGAACCGCTAAGTTACGGGGACGTAAACACACCAGCATCGGTTGTCAAGCGATGTTGGGGGTGGACAAACACTGACACGCAAACACACACACACACACACACACACACACACGCACAGATATATATATATATATACATATATATATATATATATATATATATATATATATATGTATATATATATATATATATATATATATATACATATATACGACGGGCTTCTTTCAGTTTCCGTCTACCAAATCCACCCACAAGGCTTTGGTCGGCCCGAAGCTATAGAAGAAGACGCTTGCCCAAGGTGCCACGCAGTGGGACTGAACCCGGTACCCTGTGATCCATAAGCAAGTCGCAGGACGCACAAGTACACAGTAACATGCGCACAAACACACATACACACAAGCACACACGTGTAATATACATGTTCTTCCTAGAAATGAAATTAACAAAAAACTGAACATGTTATGTCGTGTCAAAATAGCAGAAATATAGGCGCAGCCGTGGCTGTGTGGTAAGAAGGAGCTTGCTTCTCAATCACATCATTTTGGCTTCAGCCCCACGACATGGTACCTAGAACAAGCGTCTTCTACTCTGGTCTCGGGCCGACCAAAGACACGAGAGTGTCTATGTAGATGGAAACTGAAAGAAGCCCGTCGTGTGTGTTTCTGCCTGAGTTTGTTCCCCGCTTCCTCTTGACAATCGGTGATAGCATGTTTAGGTTTCCGTAACCAGGATGTTCAGCAGCAAAAGAGGCCGATAAATTAAGTACGAGGCATTTAAAGGAGAAATAATACTAGGGTTCGATTCGTTCGACTAATATTCCTGTAGGCTGTACCCCAGCATGGCCGCAGCCTATTGACTGATACAAATAAATCGAAAAGACTAAAAGAAAAGAGGTGCATATGTACGCGCGTGTATATGTGTGTATGTAAGAACACACACACACACCTACGTATTTATGTATGTATGTATGCATGTATGCATGTATGTGTGTATGTATATAGGTTGGCTGGTATGTTTATGTAGTGCAATTTAAATTGCACAAAAACAAGTATTTAAAAATCCATGTGCAGTACCGTATACGAGGAGGATCCGTATGTTGGTATCATTTCATTAGAATCCATAGCTGGCTATGATACAGTGTATATATATATATATATATATATATATATATATATATATATATATCATCGGCAATTTTCTTTGTCCGTCTTCCCTTTTTAGACTTTTCTGTATTTCTGACGAAGAGCTCCGATCGAAACGTGAAATCCTCTTTCTATTCTTTCCTTTCCCGAGCGTCCAATAATACTGTACTTATTTCACGTCCTCGCGTTGTTTTTTCTTGTTCATGTTTGGATTGATTATATATATATATATATATATATATATATATATATATATATATATATATATATAATGTATGTATGTATGTGTGTATATATATATATATATATATATATTTACACACATACATACATACATTATATATATATACACATATATATGTGTGTGTGTGTGTGTGTGTGTGTGTGTGTGTGTTATCTAGTTAAATTAATTTAGTTGCGTGCGTTTTGTTATCAGTGATTGCTGGTGAGTTATAGGCAACTGGATTGTCAAATTTTCTGAGATATGTAATTCTCAGTTCGTAATTATATATTTACCTTTTGGATTAACGTCAGTTTTACCATTTCTGATGCCGTGTTAACAGGCATTAATTTTGTATGCAAAGTCTTGATTGATATTTCAGATACAATTTTTAGATGAAGAACACTTGATTGTACGATGTTCATACCTTCTTCTGAATTTGCTATTTGTATATAATATCGATCAATACAATTGAGTCTATGAACACACTCTTCAGGCAACTAGGAACCTTAGCATATTATTATAATGATTATATT
This sequence comes from Octopus bimaculoides, assembly GCF_046866305.1. Lineage (NCBI taxonomy): Eukaryota > Metazoa > Mollusca > Cephalopoda > Octopoda > Octopodidae > Octopus > Octopus bimaculoides. Next base: position 110,207,958 of record NC_142934.1, on the reverse strand, counting down.
CTCGTACACAGAAATAAGATATTGAAATCACAATAGCAACTACATTAGGTTAGAAAGAGGTAATTTCTTTAAAATGCTCTTTGCTTAAATTATAGTACCATGTGACCTCAAAATTTTAGTAATACTTGGCTAAATATTGATAAATACTAATAAAATTATTCTACTATTTCTACTAATATTTGGCCCAAGGTAAGAAATTTTGGGAGAGGAGAACAATCTGGAGGAGAACGTGACTTGCAGCATGTTTTAACATTCTCGAAAAGAGGAAAAGTAAACTTGGTTGTGGTGTGATTTGAACTCAGATTATTTTTTTTATCTAAGCACAAAGGCCCGAGACTTGAGTCGATTATATCAGTTCAATAGCGATCGGCTTCTGCTCATCATTCCGGAAAGTTAAAAACCAAAGTCGAATACTATATGACATAAACAGTGATCAACTTGCCGGTAAATCACAAATCATTTTTCTCTATCGAACTAATGATTTGTCAATCCCTTATATATAAAGTATTACAGCTACTACATACTATAAATTATTTGTTTTTACAATAGAAACAAGGTCTTAAGTATGAATTAATGGGTTAAACGAGTAAATCATTTCAAATGTTTGACTGGTATTTTATTTCAATGAATAGGGAAGGATGAAAGGCAACGCTACCTTTGTTGAGATTAAACTCAGAATGTAAACAGCCGGAACAAACATCTCACGGCATTTTACCAGTGCGCCAGCGATTATGACAGCTCGCCGCCTAAACTACTATAAACTGTATTCGTGAAAATGATTTGTGAAGAAGACTCAGGGCAAATATATTTTGAAGGTGAATATATTTGAACAGAGTTTCCTGTATTTTTCGAACAAAATCATTAAGATGAATGTTTGGAAAGAGAAAGCTATACTTTACAGAGAAATAAGAAATGTATCTCACTCAAAATATTGATTACATAAATGAAAATTAATGCTTGACCGAAAAACGAAAACACATTAATTATCAGAGAACCAACGTAATTAATATATTATTTTCACAGACTGTAATAAGATATATGTAAAATACAATTAATATAAAATGAATTTTCGGTTAAATGTAACTATAGCTCACGAATGTTAAAGAAACGACACCGATCAGGCTAGTCGGTACAAAACAATACGCACAAGAAATTGCTGTAAAACCAGGACAAACTGAGGGGGATATCATGCATTCTAGCTGAATGAATATATGTGTGTGTGTGTGTGTGTGTGTGTGTGTGTGTGTGTGTGTGTTGGGGGTGTGTGTGTGTGTGTTGGGGGTGTACTGGCTGTGTGGTAAGTAGCTAAGCATAGGAGTGGCTGTGTGGTAAGTAGTTTGTTTACCAACGTCATGGTTCCGGGTTCAGCCCCACTGCGCGGCACCTTGGGCAAGTGTCTTCTACTATAGCCTCGGGCCGACCAAAGCCCTGTGAGTGGATTTGGTAGACGGAAACTGAAAGAAGCCCGTCGTATATATGTATATATATATGTGCGTGTGTGTGTATGTATGTGTGTGTATATGTTTGTGTGTCTGTGTTTGCTCACCCAACATCTCTTGACAACCGATGTTGGTGTGCTTACGTCCCCGTAACCTAGCGGTTCGGCAAAAGAGAGCGATATAATAAGTACTTGGCTTACAGAGAATAAGTCCTGGAGTCGATTTGCTCGACTAACGGCGGTGCTCCAGCATGGCCGCAGTCAAATGACTGAAACAAGTCAAAAAATATACGTGTGTGCCTATGAAGGCACGTGGACTACTGAATAAAGTATTACACTCAAGATCGCTACATCATGAGCTCGATTCCGGAGCAAGCGGCGCTTTGTATTCATGAGTAAGGCACCTCATTTCACGTTCTTCCAACCAACTCAGCAGTAAATGGTTAAGCCTCATCAGAGATTGTAACGCTGATCGCCTGGCCAGCGTGGTGGCATCAATTGAAAGCTAAGACAACGTGAAGCATATATTAATGCATACTTATATGTATTTATACAATAGTAATACATGCAATGCGGTGAGAGCGTGTGTGTGTGTGCTTGGGTATGGATGCATATACTTATAAATAGACTATTTTGCAAACAACGAACAGGTAGCCATTGTTAGCGCAGGTGATAGAACCGAACGAATTATATTTAGAGCATTCGAATCTATGCAATGCTGGTTCGTATTCCTTGAAGAATAATGGCTACCGTGATATATTTTTTTTTCGTATGTGCAAAATATTTCAAAATAGTGTTATAAGATGTGATATTAGAGGTAGCTATGTAACTGTGATGTAAAGAAAAAACACAAAAACGAAAGCAATTTTACTGTTATCCAAAACAGAAAGGATAGATAAATATATGATGAAATATATGCTCCACGGTTTGCAATATGTAATTGTTGTCCTGCTGTCACACTCAAACTCATTCTATGAGTCTCTAGTAGTTTACATGAGACAAAAAAAGAATCAATATGAAGTACATATGGCTTACCAGGTTTTACATTTCATGGGAATTCATTTGAGAAGAGCCTCCAAAAAATGATAGAAGCGTTAACCAATCTCGATGACAGACTGCAGATACATTTCCTAAGGGACTTCATCCTTCCTAATAGAGAATGGGTTGAGGAACGCTTTTACACGGCTATGTTATTGCAGAATCTCTTCTTGACATCGGAAACATATTCATTATGGAGTATATAGTGCTTCACCGACTAAGAAGGAAAGATATACTGGGCTTCTGCTACACGAATAATGCAGCGTTCATCGATAATATTTAGGTGACACACACACACACACACACACACACACACACACACACACACACACACACACACACACACACACACATATATATATATATTACTTGTTTCAGCCTCGGGCGGATATGATGCATCAACGGGTTTATAATATATGATGGTCCATAACATATATATATGTATATATATATACGCTGAGGAGTTGTAACCACACAGAAACTCGAGACCGTGTGTATCACGTAAGGCTAGTTATAGGAGCGATGACCTCATCTCGCAAATACTAATCCGACACAGAATATGTGTTGATAGCCGGCGAGAAGACAGGCCAGCATGGGTCTATAAACGTCAGTATCACTGTCCCATATAGGACGCCACACCTGGTTGGCAATTACGTGTTAAGATTCTGTGTTGCTTCTATATATATCTCGCTGTCAGTCTTAATATAGCTATATATATGTATTTCCTTTTACTGGTTTCAGCCTCGTGCAGATATGATGCTAGAACACAACCTGTAATTACTCGGTGTTGTTTCCGATAGTGTTCCTGGTCTAGTAGCGAGTTGGAAGAAGCTGCTCTTTTTGGGGTTACCTGCCTCGATGTGGGTTCCTCTGGTATCTCAGAGAGAAACCTGTCCAGACTATCCTTGGAAACTTCCACATCAACGGGTTAAGACCATCCTGTAAATAATAATAATAATGGTATCTTTGTATAACCATCGTGCTTCTGTCGATCGCCGTGCCATGACTAAGGAAAATAGTCTAATAATGGAGCATAAAATCGTCCCCCTCCAGAGAAAAAAACCCCTTCATATCTGCGTGTACGTATGTATGTAAGTATGCATGTATTTATGCATACTTATATGTAGTTATATAGTAGTCATACATGCAATGCGGTCAGTGTGTATTTGTGTGTGTGTGTGTGTGTATGTGTGCTTAGGTATAGATGCATATACTTATAAATAGACTATTTTGTGAAAGCCGAACAGGTAACTATTGTTAGCGCAGGTATTATATGGATGCCGCTCGCTGCGAGGGAATAAGTTTTTTCCTGTGTCAGCGATTAGAGAATGTGATTTTTGTAGCTATAAGATTCTTTGACTCTAGTTTCTTGTAATGCAGATTCTACGGTGCACCCTCAGACATGATATATATATATATATATATATATATATATATATATATATATATATATATATATATATATATATATATATATGTATATATATTCTGGTTGACGTACCCGGTAATTCCCGGGAATGCCTTGGTTCCGTTCTCATAATTGTTTCGCTAATCCAATAACAGCAATACAAAGTATGTAACCCTAAAAACGGTTTTTGCGCAATTAGCGAGAATACCGAACTGCCTTACATAGAATCTTGTCCTTAGGAATTCCCAATAAGTTATGACTAACCAAATTGTGAAGTTAGTTATATGAAATTAGTTACCTAATAGTGAAAATTCAAATAAAATAGCACCTCCCCCCCCCCCGCAAAGCTTTAATGTGATCCCAGAATATATAGAACATAGGAGAGGTATGCATTGATATATGTACGGAAGATCGTGGAGAAGTTCACCGCTCTTGCATTACAAAAGTTTGTGGGACAACTCTCTGAAAAAATCGATTGCCTATGATAGTAAGAATTTTAATGTTTGCTTATAATCCTTTATCTACTTTCAATAAAATGAAAAAGCCGAAACCATTCGGAATTGTGTGCGACGCTATATTATTACAAATGGCTATGTAGCATTTATATATCCTTCAACTTGGCATTAATGCTTATCTTTTCTGTATGAAGCTGTATATTAAACGCAAATTTAAAATATTTCTCAGAAAACACCGTTCATTTCTGAAATATTTGATTCTAAATTTTGCTGGCGTATTTTAAATTATTAATTATGTGAAATCAAATAAATTCTAAAAAGTAGATCTATTTGATTTTTTATGATAGTGGATGAAAATGAATGTATTATACATTTTGACTTCTTATGTATTTATAGGTAAAACAAAATTTAGTTGACCGCTCTCTATCAAGGAATACGAACCTTCGTTTCAACGAATTAAACTCACTAATTAGAACGCTCTCGGCTCTTCTACCTTGACAAACAATGGTCAACGGTTCTCTTGTCGCAAAATAGTAAATTTATAAGTATATGCATCCATACGTGTGCACAGACACACATACACACACCTCACATTTTACACATGTATACCTTCATATATGTATTTATAAATGCTTGCATGCATATATACATACGCACACGCATATCTTTCTTGCTATCTATCTATCTATCTATCTATCTACCTATCTATCTATCTATCAGTCTGTCTGTCTGTTTGTCTGTCTATATGTGTGTGTGTATATATGTGTATTATGTATTTCTATATATGTTATTGGGTGTGTGAAAGTGTTTTTATATGTGAGCGTTTCTGTTCGTACGTGTTGTTTGCGTTTGTCTGTGCGTGTGAACTCATGTGATTGACTATACGATATATTCAGAGAGCGATCGCTACATCATGGCTCCGATCAGGCGCGCCTTGTGTTCTTCAGTAAAACAACCCATTTCACACTTTCCGGTCCAATCAGCTGTAGATGGATACGCCTCAGCAGGAGAACGTGAGGCTGCTCGCATAGCCAGCGTCGTAGCATCATTTAAATGCTAAAACAATGCGATGCGCATTGTCACCAGCAATGCATAACAACATCCGATAGACCTATGGTTTATACCATAATATTTGTATATATATATATATATATATATATATATATATATATATATATATATATATATATATATATATATGTATGATTAAGTAAAATGAATCGCCAAATCAATATGGCTGTTCAATGATATTACTGTTTTAAAACCAAGGCAGATATTCTGCCAGCTGGTTATAGGTGCATTCTGCACCCTGCATATATTGCAAGCAAGCTAGCGAACCGCCACCCCCTTTCGGCAGACGACGTGATAGCGAAACTAACTAGGCTTCCAGCTAGATTTGCTCATATTCACCACAAACACCCAGTCGCTAGGGAGATGGCCAGAGTCCGCTCCAGTGAGCCATATGTAGAAAAGAAAGCGACCATAGGTCATACAGATGCATGACAAAATATTTGCTTCTCTTGCTTACAATTTATACTGGTGTTCCTGCTGTCATTCTGAAACTCAGTCTATCACACTGTAGTGGTCCGCAATAAAGAATTAAATATATTAATATGCACTACATATGACCCACCAGATTTTATATTTCATTGGAAAAAAATCTCTCAAAAATCTTTCAAAAAATTGTTATGAGCTGTAATAATAGAAATGGCTATGTAACTGTGATACGAAAATAATAATAAAAAAGATATGGAAATATTATCCAAAATAGGAAGGATAGTTTAATTGTTATGGCAAATTGTATGTGTACATATGTTTGAATACATGCATTAATGCATTCTTATGTACGTATACATGAGTAATATGTGTATGATGGATTTCTAGCTCTCGTTCTAAAGAAATGCAAAGGAGCTCTAGCAGCACCACTTTAGATTCCTTCAAGAGATTCTTCGCATCTGGGAAATTTCCTCAAAAACTTTAAAGGAAGGTATAATATTTCTTATCCATAAAGATAGCAGAGTAGATGTTAAAAATTATAGAGCTGTCACTCTAACCTCCCATATCATGGAACGCATCGTCAAGAAAAACTGATTACTACCTGACAACAAGCATGGCTTTGCTCAGGATGAAGCTGCCTGACGCAGCATTTGAAAGACTATGACTGAATGTTGAAAGAAAATAATGATTTGCTTAGATTTTGATGTGATATATCTCAAACTTGCAAAGGCATTTGACAATGCTACAAACTGCAGAGACTCGGCATAAGCGGAATACTGGGAGAGTGGTTGCCTGTCTTCTTAAAAGACAGAAGCCAAGCTGTGGAAACCAATGGATCCCTCTTCAAGGAGACAGTAATAGAAAGTGGAGTGCCTCAGGGACCTGCATTGGGCCCACTACTATTTATGGTGTTCCTTTCAGACAGCCACACTTACTAGCTATGCCAACACAAACGTTTTACAAGCAGTGAAAGAACCGTCTGATGCTTGTCTTCTAAGAAAAGGTATAGATGCCATTTATGAATGGGCTCAGGAAAAAATATAAAATTTAATGGGTACAAATTCGAAGCAGTTCGTTACCAGCGGATTTTAAATGGTCAAGAGACCTAAAAGTAACCCGTTGTGATTGAAATAGTAGTGATTGAAATTGTTCTGAATAAATTTAGGTCAAGTAAATCCTTTGAGTATATCGTTTATATATATATATATATATATATATATATATATATATATATATATATATATATGTATAAAATATATAGTTTTAGGGAAAATAACCAATTTTCAAGAACTCATCGATGAAAATCCACTATCACATATAGAAAAATTAATAATTAAAAGCACAATAAATGAGTACAATATAAAGTAAAGTAAATATCATAAGATAAATATAATAAATATTATATTTATCTTATGATATTTACTTTACTTTATATTATACTCATTTATTGTGCTTTTAATTATTAATTTTTCTATATGTGATAGTGGATTTTCATCGATGAGTTCTTGAAAATTGGTTATTTTCCCTAAAACTACATATTTTATATATACTTTATCTATAAGGCTCAATTTAATTTTAATTTTTTTATAAATTGATTTTAATTGAGTTTTTTACCTGTAATTTTGGATTTTGTCCCTAATATTATTATTATATATATATATGTATATATGTCTAGATAGAATAGAGACAGCTGATGAAGGGATATTCCAAGTGGCTTTCCGTTTTCCTATGTGTTCGTTCCGTTGTCTGTAGTTTATTGTTCTAACGACCTGTACCCTGATATGCATATATATACACATGTAGATGTAAGTATGTACATATATGTGTGTATACATGTATATATATTCTTTGTATTATATATATATATATATATATATATATATATATATATATATATATATATATATATATATATATATATATATATATATATAAGTACATACCGTATATTGAATGTATATATTTTATTCATTTGCCTTTACGGCTGATAATTCGTTTGCCACTCGTGATGGTATTTTAATAATACCATCCCTTCTAATATTTATTTATAAATAATTTCACGAATTTCGTTTGTCTAATTAGTGTTTGGTGATTTACTCAAGAGGCGCAGTCTTCTCCGGAATCGAACCCATAACATAGCGATCATGTGTGCTATAGCTTATACGCTCCTCTACGTGTCCTCCCACATAAACGCATAAACACACACTCTGTCTTTCTCTCTCTATCTCACACGCACACATGCTTACACATCAATACATGAAGCGTTCACACACACGCACACATATACATGAATACATACATACATACATACATACAAACATATATACAAATGAGATCGCATGTATGCTTACATGCAATAATGCATACATGCATGTACATGAGTAATATACGTAATGCAGTTTGTGTCTATGTGTGTGTATGTGAGTCTCTGTGTGTGTGTGTGTGTGCGTGTGTGCGTGTGTGTGTGTGTGTGTGTGTGTGTGTGTGTGTGCATATGTATGAATGCATATATGTTTAAATATACTATTTTACCGAACGCTGGCAGGTAACTATTGTTTTCCAAGATGGAAAAGATAAGTGTCTTGTAGTTCCAAAGTTTAATACTCGGAGATGCAGGTTCGTATTCCTGTTGCAGTAATGGTTACCAGATTTTTTTTTTTAGTACGGGCGAAATCTTTCAAAATAATATTCCAAACCGCAATATTACAAATAGCTATACAACCATCATAGAAAAAAAAAGTTAAAGGAGAATGTAACTATTATACAAAATACAAAGAATAATTTAGTTGTTATGACAAATTGAATGCAGGTAGAACGCTCTGAGAATATCGATTGTCTATGATACTAAGTGATTTAATAATCGTTTAACAGATTTTATGAACAATATTTTAAATTAAGTTTTAATATACAACCTCATACAGAAAAGCTAAATACTAGTGCCACGTCAAAGGATGTAAAGACGTTACAGTCATTTGTAAAATTGTGGTTTGCCAAAATATTCTGAAAAATTTAGCCAAATTTATATTATGAATCATAATCAAAGGCTAATGACGGAAGATTAAATCAATTAATATTGTTACGAACACCCGCACGCGAAGCACCTCAACGAAGAGAAAACTCTCGCGCGCGCGAACGTCGACGCTCAGTGAGTCGGGATGTTCGCCACGACTAAGCCCAGCCGGAGCACGTAACGAAGACAACAGGCAAAAAGAGGAAGAAATGACACGGAGACCATGCGTTGCGTAGTGAAACTAACTTTTTCTTCTTAGCAAAACAATATATCATCAATACAAAACAGAGCATTGCGTAACAATAATTCATTAACATATAACAATAGCGCATGCAACATGATCAAAAGTTTACAATCATTACATAATCAAAGTTTACAATCAAGAGTTCGTAATCAAGTCAATTAAAAGTTATTTCACTTCGTTGTTTTTCTTTTCCTTGAACAACATGTCACATCAAAGTTCTTTTCTTTTCTTTTCAGTTAACATCACAGTTAACGAAAGTTAACGAAGTTCTTTCCTTCTTTTAAAACATGTAACGACAAAGTACATTTTAAAGAATATTTAAACAAACCTTCACCGCAAGAATTTCCTTTCTTTCAAAGCTCCCACTATAATCACAAGAACTAACCAACTGACTACTATAATCTGTTGCCTGCCGCACAGTTCCCTCTCTCTGTCCCTCTCTCTCTGAGACTCTATGCATTTCTGCTGACTCGTACCTGCTGACCATAGGCTCTCTCTCTCTCTCTCGGCCTCTCTCTGTCAGACTTATCACTGTTCATCTTCACTGGCTCTCGTTCTTCATCCAACTGCCGTCCACCAACTCCTCGAGGCCAACCGCTCGCGCCAACTCCTCGATGCCAACTGCTCTCGCCAACTCTCTCCAACTCTCTCGGCAACTGCTTCGCCAACTGCTTGATGCCAACTGCTCTGGCCGACCGCTCGCGCCAATTCCTCCGTCCCCCAAATCTCGCTGTCGTATTTATCACACATACCGTAGCTCGATAGTGCTACCTTACTCCCTCCAAAGCTGGGTCAGTTCAGTACAATTCCTTAGCTTGTTTTTCTGAACTTTCGGTGATCGGAAAGAGTCATCGATCACACTTACGCTAAAAATAGCTGTGCTTGTTGACAGGACAAAGGAATACCCTTGTCCTCAACAACCAGAATACGGTTTCAAACCCAGCTCGGGAGATAGGGATATAACATTAATTTGTTTTTCGGTGGTCGCATCAATATTGTAAGCAATTTAAACTCTCAGAGGGTTCTACTTGCATTGGATTTCTCTTAACAAGTAAATTATTCTTAGTATTTTATATAATAGTTACATTGTCCATTCAATTTATTTTTTGGATCACAGTTGCAAAGTCATTTGTAATATTACGCTTTATAATATTATTTTGAAAGATATCGCATATACTAAGGCTCTTCTCTCGTCCATTTTCGCAAACAGTAGTTACCTGCTAGCGATCACCAAAATAGAATACTTATACATACATGCATCCATACCTATACGCACACACTGCATTACGTGCATGAATTATTGATCTCAACTATATATGTGTGTGTGTACGTGTGTGTTAACACATTATGCATTAATATTTATACATGTGTGTGTCTATCTCTGTGTGAGAGAGAGTGCATGTGTTTATTTGTTTATATGTGAGGACACGTGGAGGAGCGGATGAGTTATTGCACACATGATCGCTATGTTATGGGTTCGATTCAGGACAATGCAGCGCCCAGTGTACTTGAGTAAGTCACCAGACACTATTTAAACAAACGAAATACGGGAAATTAACATTATTTACATTTGACGGATATTTGTCCTCATCTTGTTTGTTGTTAACACAACGTTTCGGTTGATATACCCTCCAGCCTTCATCAGGTGTCTTTGGGAAATTTCGAACGTGTGGTCTCATTCCTAAGGTATTTTTCGATGTTATTATTATTATTATTATTATTATT